>NC_056728.1:1370447572-1370650072 GCF_019279795.1 Protopterus annectens | reverse complement strand
TAGCCTTGGATTTTGTTTTATTCTTGGTTTTGTGCTTGTTCTGTTTGACATTTTGGGTTTACTTTATCCATGGCTGAAGGAACGAACACAACTAATTTTCTTGAGACTCCAGGGAAGACGCTGATAACGCACCAGTAACTCGTGCTGAATTTACACAGGTTATGAACTTATTAACCAAACTCTCTAAGCAACTTAAAGAGAGAAACTCTGAACAGAGTGCTAGGTTGCCTGGCAACTAGTTACAGCTTTCGGAGAAGTCTAATAGGATTTCTCCCCTTGCTGGGACAGCTGCGAGCCGCAGGGCTGATGACGTCAGTCCTGGGGGTCAGTCACATGAGAACGTTCAACCTGTTACATCCTTCACTAAAGCTGGTGCTAGCAGTAAATCGAGAAGGGACGATAACCCTAGGGACACCAACAAGGTCTTGAATTTCGATGCTTGGACTGAGAAACAATTTTACTTCCAGCAAGCTACTGTAGACTCTAACTTTAACAAGAACATTGAAAACAATTTCAATCAATTTAGGGACAAGCTGTATGCATTTAAGAACAACCAGTTAGAAATAGACTATTTAAACAAATGCATACAGGTTAACAGAGTCCCTAAAGGACTCCGTTTATTTAAATTCCCTAATTGTGTGTACCCAGGAACTGGGTTGATTTATTGTGTGGTTTGGTATTGTGTCAATAAAGGAGCTGTTTTAACCCATCGGATTGGAACTCACATCATTTGGAGAGTCGGGTCCTGTAGCCTTGGATTTTGTTTTAACAAATGAAATATCCAACAAGGGTTATGTCTACAACTGAGAAGGTCAAATAAGAGATGTTAGGTGAAGGTTCAGTGGAGAGGCTTGGTCTGAAGAGGAAAGGAACAAACATAAGGACAGAGGGGATTTGGTATCATTAGTGTTGGGCGGTGGTGGTGCTGCAGTAGCGTTGTCGCCTCACAGTAAGACGCTGTCCGGTTCGATTCACAGCTGTCTTCTGCGTGGAGACGTGCGTGAATGGGCGTACCTTCGTTGAAGGTTGTGCGTCAGGCCTGGCAAGCCGGTACGTAAAAATCAACTGCCAATCATTTGTGTACCGGAGTTCCGCTGTGGTGACCCCTAACCGGGAAAAGCCGAAAGACACAAAGTGTTGGGGAAAGGTTAAGTACAGAGGCTATGCAGATTATGTATGCACTATCTTCTGACAACATTAGCTAAAGGAGGTTACACGCTACTTTAAATTTCTAGTCTCCCCCCAGGACACAAGTGCTCTTCAGCAATTGTATTCTGCTTGCTGAGCACACTCAAGCAAATCTGCAGTCTGCGGCTACCACTCCACCCATATAGTATAAGAAGAAGTCAGTACTGCAAAACTAAACAAGGATATACATTTTGAGCCTAAAGAGCAGGAGCAAACTCAAGCAAATCTGCAGTCTGCGGCTACCACTCCACCCATACAATATAAGAAGGAATCAGTATGGCAAAACTAAACAAGGATATACATTTTGAGTGTCAAGAGCAGGGTCAGTCCACCCAGGCATTCTACTTGCATTTTTATGAGAGTGAAGCTATTACATTAGCAGTATTTCTTAGTAGTTCTCAGTGTGCTAATAAAACTGACTGTTGTAGCCTTGTGCCCCCTCCCCCCCCCCAGCTAGTGCAGTAATCTTAACTGTCCAATAGACAGTATACATTTAATTCAGATCCCTGTTACTAAATTAACCATCAAGCAGCCCTCTCAGTGCTTTCTGCCTTAGTTTGTATCACTTGGAGGCCCACCTGTTTATTTGCATCTCTGTACATTCCCCTTCATTGCTAATGTATCTCCCTACTCTAATCTGTGCACAAACTGGTTACTAATCAGCAAGTCAAAGTGAAGACACACTCCCAACCTTAATGTCTCTTCTCTCCTTCACTTTACAGGTAGTTTGAATTTTTACTTACTCCCTCTGAGGCCTTCACTGATAGTTTTCCACTGATTGCCTCTCTGGTTTCTTTGCATTCCACCTAGTTTACACCCCTTGTGCTATCTCCCTCCCCCAATACTAAGTCTATATTAGAATCCTGCTGAGCATGGAGCCATCTTTAAATTTCTAGTCTCCCACCAGGACACAAGTGCTCTTCAGCAATTGCATTCTGCTTGCTGGTAAGCCATTAGACCTTAGAAATTTGTTTAAAGTGTAGAGATTTGTACAGTAACACTTACTTTTTACTCTTGTCTCGGTGGGCTCTGCCCTGCTCCGTTCGCCCGCGCTAATGCTCGGGCTCTCTCTGCCACACCCACAGCTCACCCTCACATCACCTCCACCAATCACAGCTCCTCAAGTCAGATCACATTATACCACACCAACTTGCTCTGCAAAAAATACTCCCAATCACACTTATTCCCATTAAGTATTTTTTATATCACCCACACTACTTAACTATAATTCCTATTCAGACCCCCACCTAGTACCATCTTAAACTTTATAACCATGACTATCACACAACTAAGTCTACTCTGTCTTCTCATAATTCTTTATAACACCACAAGTTATCACTCTAGCAATATCCCTAAACTTAGTAGCACAACACTACATTACGCACTCTCATATGCAGACACCACACATTATAATAATATCTATCCACAATTGTTCAAGAACTACATAACGGATCAGTTCAGAACTAAACACATATGCTCTCATTCCTACTCCAAATAAACACAATACTTTCTCATACTCATCACCAAACTCCAACATCTGTATCACCATTTTAACACCAGGCTCACCATAAGTGGGGATATCCACCCCAACTCAGGCCCAAATCCATCCTGTCCAACACAAAATGCTCCAACACAAATGTCAGAACATAACACCCCCACTATCTACATCCCAGGGCAAATCAACAACAGCAGCAAAACCAACCATCTTTTAATGCTAAATATTAATATTAGAAGTATCAAAAATAAAATACCTGAACTCCAGGCCACAATAGCGCACTATTCCGCAGACATAGTTGCTTTAACAGAAACCTGGCTAAATAAAAACATAGCTAACTCAGAAGTTCTCCCTACCGGCTACAATATCATTAGACAAGACAGACCACTTCGTAAAGGGGGTGGAACTGCCTTACTGTACAAGTTCAACTTAACTGTACATCAATTACCAAACTCCAACCCCTCCCCCAATAATTGGGACATACTTATCTCACAACTTCAACTTCACCCTAAAAAGGTCATCACCACAGTTGTGATCTATATTCCACCTGGTAATACACCTGCTAGCCTTGAAGACTTCTTATCCTGGTGTTCTTCCACATACTCACAAGAAACCCTTATTCTGGGGGATTTCAACCTACATTGGTTCACCTGCATATCAGAACCACCAAGTAATCTAATAAATCTCCATGGCTACCAGCAGCTAGTCCAAATTCCAACTAGATGTGATAAAAAATCTAAAAAGGAATCCATCCTTGACTGGGTCCTAACTAACAACCCCACAGTGTACCCCCACACAGGCTGTCTCCCAGACACCTTAAGTGACCACAACATAATATATTTTATACGTAGTAGAAGCATATGCTACATTATCCACTAGAAACACAAAAAAATTCTCTCCTGAGGTCCTCAATACTTTACTCTGTAAATGCGACTGGACCCCCTTAAAAACCCTCCCACTTGACCAGGCTGTAGCATATTTCTACAACACATAGACACTGTCGCTCCATTGCGCAAAATCAAGGTTAGAACCTCTACAAACCCCTGGCTCAGTAAAGAAACCAAACAAATCCTCAAGCCCCGAGACGCTGCCTGGCTTTACTATCAGAAAAACAAAGAAACACAAAGCCTAACTAAGTACCAAGAACTGTGCAACCATGCAAAAAAATGCATTAGGCTGGACAAAAAATCCTACTACATGACATTACAAACTAAATACCAACACAACCCCCAAAAATTTTGGAAAAATATAAACCAGCTACTAAAACCCACCCAAAAGGCTACCCCCAAACCAACCACCCCTGACACTAAAGTTTCCATTGAAACACAATTCAACTCCCACTTTGTGAACTCGATTCTATCCTTAGTATCACAGGACAGTTCCTTCCTCACTAGCCCCCCCCCCCCCCACAACACAAACAACACTAATACAAGCTTTACCCTCAAAACTGTTTCCACCACTTCAATCAAAAGCATGCTCTCCAAACTAAAAACCTCATCAACAGCAGCCGACCTACTCCCCAGCTATTTCTTGAAACTCACAGCAGATGCTATTGCTATCCCAATCTCCACTCTCATAAACAGATCAGTTGTTGAAAACTATGTGCCCAAACTCTGGAAAATATCCTATGTTACACCCATACATAAAGGTGGGACCTCCACTGAACTTAATAACTACAGACCCATTTGCTTTACTCTTCCCCCTGGCCAAAATCCTAGAAAAATGCATCCATACCCAGATGCTAAAATATCTCCTACATAGCAACATCCTGTCACCTACTCAGCATGGTTTCAGACCTGCCCATAGTACCACTACAGCCCTCCTTTGCTTCACAGACACAGTAAACCGTCTCAAAAATGAAGGCCTGCAGGTGTCAACTCTTTTTTTTTAGATATGTCCAAAGCATTTGACACAGTCTCCCACCAAATCCTGCTAAACAAACTAAACCAATATCACCTATCAAATTCCACTCTTACCTGGTTCCAAAGCTACTTAACTGACAGGTACCAAGCTGTGAAATGGGAAAATTCTCTCTCTCCTCAGCTGCCCATAACTATACGAGTCACACAGGGTTCTATCTTAGGACCACTACTATTCACAGTCTTCACAAATGACCTCCATACCTCCACACAGCATGCATCTATCATTCAGTATGCAGATGACACTACCTTAATCTGTGCTGCATAAAACATTCCCACCCTCCTGCAAACAACTCAACTAGCATTGCCCAACCTATCCTCAATCCAAAGAAAACTCAGCTTATGATTATAACCAGTTCTAACAAAAACACTGATAACAGTCAATTCACTATCTACTCCACAAATGCTACTCCAATCGCTCCAGTGGCACAGGCTAAGCTATTGGGAATAACGATAGACTCCCACCTAAAATTTGATAGTCATCTCAACTTAACTATTAGAAAAGTACATGCCAAACTGGGATCACTTTACCGTATCAAACCATTTCTTACCAACAACACAAGATCAGCCATTACACGCTCCCAACTTCTATCCACCCTACTTCTGACTAATTTTAACAAAACTGAACTAAGCAAAATGGAAGGCTACTATAACAGAATTGCCTGCTTTGCTGCAAATTGCTCATATAGAACTCATCACTGTACTGCTTTGAGACAGCTCCACTGGCTTGAACTGCCCAACCTCCTAACCTACAATCAGCTCTGCCTCTGTCATTCTATCTATACCTCCCCAATAAGTGTCCTGCCCTCAAAAACCTAGTACAACATCACTCAGCCAAAAGGCCTCTTAGATCATCAAGCAAACTACTACTAGAAGTCACCAACAGCTACAATAGCTTTGGAGATACAGTATATAGTAGTTCAATGGCTAAAAAATGGAACTCTGTCCCCACTAGCATTCAAAACACATTATCCAAAGCCTCCTTTAAAGACCTCATCAGGCAACATCTCAAGCAAAGTTGGCAGTGCCATGATTGCTCCCCAGGCTAGCGAAAGTGGATAAGGTACAGATACTAAACCTATAGTACTTGATTAAGATTGAAAACTATTCTCACAAACACTAGCTAATCTACAGTATATGTACTGTACCTGTGTACTATGTACGTATTCTACCTATGTTCCAAATTTCAGCTGTACACCACAAATCTATTAAGTACCTTTATTTTTAAATAATTGTTGTTTGTTCTCTCCACTGTAACTGTTGATGTGCTGCATACCACTGTAAAATCATGTCTGTTGTAATTTGTGTGTATACTGATCATGTCTAAATGTATCTGTAATTTTTCTATGTGGAGCTTTTCTCCCCGCGTCTCTGCTGAAAAAGGGCCTTTTTGGCTCAGTCAGACACCCTCAGTTAACAAATGTAAAATAAAAAAAAAAAATTATGTCATGGTTGTCAACAATATAGCCACAAATGTCACATTTGTATTCCATCCTTCACTCCCTTTTTCCTATGGCACATGTCCACATATATTAAAATTATCACATGACAAACCTTTAATTTGACAGCTAGTAATATAAAGCACTGTGTACACAGCTACCTTCTTTGCTGCATCACTTGTACTTCCTCCAGCAATTCATCTATGCTTTTTTCTCATTTATGTGTTTAAAAAGAAGTCACTCTGTATACTGAGGGGGTTAAAATATTATTCTCAGAAATTAATATGTATATTGTATGTTAAACATGCAGTAAAGTGGTAAATATCACAAAACAACACATTTTACAAAGCTGAATCTTGTAAAGCTGAACCCATAAAACAGAAAGAAGACAAATGAACTCTGAATATCTAGAAGAACAAACCATGACAAAAGTAATAAAATATTTTTGCATGGGTGTTTCAGCCTCCACCTACATCTTCTCTGATGTGAATGACATTTTGCCCTACTGACACTTCCTAAATATATACACACTGTGGTAGTACTACCTCAGTTTTCTGGAAAACCATCTACTCTTCTTACCCTGAGGTAGCATACCCTCATAGTGAGCATTCAAAAACAGTGTAAAAGGGGAGGCAAAGGAGGTGATCCCCTCCGCAAATAATATAACTGAAACATTTATAAATTCTCTGCACTATTTTCTTTATGAGTATTTACGTATGTACATATATATGTATGAAAGAAGTTGCTATTCTTTTATTTAGTTATGAAAACTGATCAGTATCAGAAGTGTTAGTGTAGCACATCACATTTTAAAAGATTATTGCATACTTCCATATTTAAGTGCTGCTCAGGAGTACCTGCATGCTTTGCCAAAGTAATGCAATTTTGCATTAGTTTTAATTTCAATATATATGAAGTGGTTCTTAAGAAAAGATTATTTGAAATTATTTTTTGCCACAGCAAGGGGGTGGAATATGAATAGACAGACATGGTAAGACAGATTACTTAAGATATACTGTTAAATGATCAGTCATGATAATTAATCGGTTAACAACCGGTCTACAAGCATCATCTGGGATTAAGAGGGCCACACCATGTACAAAATGAAGAGGAAAGTACAGTTGTATAAGAAAGTACAGTAACAGCAGATGTCTTATTGATCACTGTTGCAATATTCCAATACTATAGGGTTATCTCGCTGAGGTAACCTGATGTCTCAACGGGGTACCAAAGCCAAAAAACTTCCTTATGGCCTAATATTTGAAGTATGATCTAAGCCTGCCATTGTAAGGGTACATAAGCAGTTGTGTGAGCATGAAATCCTCAGGCTATCTCTAAGCTAGCAGACCTGGAGACAACTGAGAGAAAAAATATGTAGCTTAAAGTCAGACAAGAGGAGAGAAGCATGGAGATGGTTCTCCCTTGGTCCATGACACACCAGATGATAAATACTGGAAAAAAGGGGGAAAAGGGTGGGACATAATACTGCAACACTGACCAGTATGTCATCTACTGTTATGACAAGTTATTACACTACTACACTATATCCTTCCTTATATCACTGTTGCAGTGTTCCACTACTATTATCAGTTAGAAAGGGTGGATGGAACGGGAACAGTGGAGCTGTCAAATAAATCAATCCAGATGGTACAGATCTGGCAAAAGAAGCTCTAGATCTACAGAAACCATGTATCGTGTAATGTTTTTGAAAGTCTGCAGAGATGACCAAGTGGTTGCCTCTAGAACAAGTCTCCTGGAATCAATATGCTTACAAAAGGCTCCACAGGAAGAAACTGCTGTAGGAGAATGGACCTTAATCAGAGAGGATAAGGATTTGCCATGATGGGAAGAACAAAAGGATATGAACTTGGACATCCAGATGGAAACTGTTTGCTTGGAAAAAAGGATTGTCCAGCATTGATTCCTGGTAGGAAACAAACAGTTGGTTCAATTTCCTAATGTATTTCGCCTTGTCCAAATAAAATTGAAGTCGCCTGTGCACATTCAAAGACTGCAAAAGCCTTTCATCCTTGTTTTGAAGGTTAGACAAAAGGTAAGTAGATTAATAGCCTGCCTGACAGGTAACTCAGCGACCACTTTAAGCAAGAAGGAAGGGTTGACTCTAAGAGATACCCTATCCTTAAGAAAAAAACTAAGGAAAGAGGTGACTGTTTACGGCTTGTTGCTCAGAAATCCTTCTGGCAGAAGTAAGGGCCACTAGGAGAATGGTTTTCCAAGTACAAAACTTTTCCAAGACAAAGTTAAGGTCCCAAGGAGTGAGGACAGCCTTCCTGGGAGGGTTAAAATTAAGGATGTCCTTGAGATGCTGCTTCACCTTATCTCTAGAAAGCAGGGGTCGATCTAGAGGCATACATGCACAAATATGAATGAATACTAGGAATCCTACTTGGAATATGATTCTCCCTGTTTTTGTGACACCAGATAGAAAATTGTTTCCATTTGGAAATGTACAAGATATGTAAGTTTTTCTAGTGGTAGGTTTTCTCTCCTCCTGGAGAACCTAGAGCACATCCTCATAAAACTGGTATTTAAAAGGGATTAAAATTCTATTATTCACACTGTCATGTTGACGATTAACAATCTGGAATGAAGCAGAGAACCCTTTTTCTGTGTGAGCAAGCCCACTCTGTAGGGTACGTTGTGATGATGACCCCTGGCTAGATGATGAAGGGGGAACCAATACTGCCTGGACCAAAAGGGAGTTACCAGTAAGACTTTCAGTCTGTCCCTTTGAATCTTTAACAGACTCTTCGGGATTAGAGGAAGTGGATTAAAGGCATAAAGGAACTTCCCCTCCCATGAAAAATACATACCATCTGTTCTCCAGGCCAAGGACAGGGAGTCCTAGAACCAAACAGCATTAGCTGTTGGTTGAAAGTAGAGGCAAACAGTTGTACAACATACATTCATGAGGGTTTTCCAGGGACCTACTTAATGAATCTAACAGAACACTGTCTGGGAAGGAATGGAAACTTTTAGTGACAGATTTGGGTGGTAAACACTTCGTGAAAATCCTGGGGCTGTAGATAACCCAAAGAGTAAAGCAAAGAACTGAAAGTGTAATGAGCAAGCCAAGACCTTGAGAAATTTCCTGTAAGAAGGGTGAATGGGAATGTGAAGGTAAGCATTCTTTAGATCCAGGGATATCAGAAAAGCTTGGGATTAGATAAAGGTTTCTTAATGAGGCACTTTTTGGAATAAGCAAAGCTGAAGGCTAAGTTAACACCAGTGACCATGTAACCAGACTGACAGGTGCGAGCCTGCATTCAGACTGGTGACGAGATAGTCTTGAGATCTCACGCCCGCTTATGTAACCTTACAGCCATGGACTTAGGTCATATGTTGGAAGCATGACCATAAGGAAGGTTTTTTTGGCTTTGATACCCTGGCCAGATGACAGGTTACCTCTGCAAAATAACACAACAGTATTGGAATACTGCAACAGTGTTCTTAGGAAGAACATAACTACATACATGCAATTTGGTTTCTCAAAAGATATGCGCAATACTTACAAACAGCACCAAACCAGACAAGTATGTAATTTGTTTTCTCACAGGAAACCTGACCCATGGGTGGTCTGGGGTGCTGCTGCATACAGACAGGAGAAAGAAAGTAGACTGTACATTCTGACACCCATATCAGTGCATGCACAAATTTAAGGAATGTTACACTGATGCCTCAGGGAGTCTACCTGCAGACACAGCCCTAGGTGGTAGCCTGCTATCACCACAAAATGGAGACCCAGTCTTTTGTTACTGCTTGACAAAACACACCCAGAAGAACTAAAGGAGATTATCCTTAGTGCTATTAAATATATTCACACTGGTTATTTCAAGGAAGATTAAATGCGACTCTATAAAGGTAGCAGTGGATGAAGGACTGCTCACCACACTGCCATAAACTTAATGGGAACCGGTATGGGCACATAAGTATGGGCATAAGCAGGCATACACCATTTATTTATTTATTTTTATTTATTTGTTTATTTTATTTTATAACATTTGTTTACCATGAAAGTCCAACTTGGAACGAGCCAATTTTCAGCGATGGCCCAGGGAGAAACACTCCAGACATATGTCTTTGTAATGTGGGAGAAAACCGTAGCACCTGGAAGAAACCCACAGGAATGCATGGAGGACATGCAGACTCCGCATAGAAGGCACCCCCAGCCAAGAATCAAACCAGAAAACCTCTCCCTGTGAGGTGACGTTAACCACTGCACCACTGCGCTGTTCATTTAACATTTATTTACAGGGAAAGTCTGACTGGGTCAGGAACCCATTTTCAGCGGAAGCCCAGGGAGTAAAGCTCCAAATGATACATGAAAAGTTAAGACATTGTACTCGAATAAGATAACAGTAAGTATTAAAGCAAACATTATAGAAGTAATGAATACTAAATAAGCACAGAAAGGTTGATACACTAATAAAAGATTTATTAGCTAGGCAATACTAAATAAAAGTAATGTGGTACATTACAACTGTTTTTTTTTTTTTGTCAGGTAGGATTAAGGTAAAGAGTGAGGGTCAGGCAGAGGGTCAGAATATTAGAAGCAAGCATATGCTTAGAAGAATTGTGGAGTAGGATGGGAATAGTTCAGGGTGTAGAAATACAGAGCGTTTCTTAGTTCGATATGGCAATGGTTACTGGATAAAGTTGATGGTCTATGGATCTCCAGATGTAGAAAGGAAAGGCCCTAAAGTGAATGGAGGATCTGTTAGGGAAAGAGCAGGGGCAGGTCTGATCACAAAGAAAAATGTTTTTAGGGTGTGTTTGAAGTTGTTAAAGCACTAAATGGTAGTAATGCCTGTTGGCAGAGAGTTCCAGAGCTTGGCAGTAGCATAAGCATATAGGCACTGTCCAGCTCTTTTGTTTGGAATGTAGACATAATTTGTTTGTTTTCACAGTGGAGGGCACTGGCAGGGATGTAGAATTTTAGATTTGAGGGCTATGCAACTATCAGGTGTATATATGTCATTTTATGTGCAGAAGACAGCTGAACTAGGTTTAGGTGGTGATGTGTGAGTTCAAGCTAGTTTAATTCTTTCAGAGCTAGGCATTGATGGGAGCTGCAATACTCTCCTGTGGCAAATTTGGCAATTTTATGGTAGCAGGATTGGAGCTTATTTTTAAGAGAAAATTGTAAATTGGGGTATAAGGGGGCTGCATGTAAGAGATAGCGAAGCAAATAGGTGTTGGTGAGTTTTTCTGGTGGAGTTATCCAAGGATTTTTTTTTCTAGTGTTCCTAGTTTGATGTGTGTTTTTTTAATGTTACTGCAGATGTGGTATTCATAAGTTAGTTTATTGTCTGTGGTAACGCCTTGTAGCTTAGCTGTGGGAACTATTTCAATTTTTGTGTTATTCTGAGAGAATATTTTAAAGTCAGATGAGAATGGTTTTGGCGAGAAAAGCAAGAGTTTGGCCTTTTAGGATTTTGGAATAACTGGACTTCTCTCAGCGATGTCTCTATTGAGGTGAAGGTGGTTTGGGTGAGTTGCTGGATATGTTGTATGTTATTAGAGGAGGAAATTAAGGTAGTGTCATCTGCGTATTGGGTAAAGGAACTAGGGGGTGATGAGGTGTGAAGGTTGTTGGTGTAAAAAGTACAGTTTTATACCTACCATAAATGTAGATGTTCGAGTGCTAATACAGCTGCAGTAATCACAGACGGGCTTTCTGCCGTCAGGCGGTCCCTCGGTCGGCCGAATTCCAAAATCTTGGTCCGGCGTCGGTTGTCGTCGCTTACTCTTCTGACGTCAGTGCGACCAGAGTATATAAGACACAGCCGACGCCATGTTCTTCAGTCTTTCTTGCCCCAGATGTCAGGTGCCCCCAGAAGGAAGGCAATACCTAAATAATGCTTATATAGATATACAAGCAAAGCAATATAATCCAAAATCAGTGGATGCAAGCAAATAAAACATAGCAGGATAACCCAGTCAGGTAGTATGAAGAGGTTGTTAGGCCCCATGCCTTTACCAAGTGGGGAAGGAGGGCGGGAAACCTGTACTGCAGCTGTATTAGCACTCAAACATCTACATTTATGGTAGGTACAAAACTGTACTATGTTCATCGTGCATACAGCTGCAGTAATCACAGATGGGTAGAATCCCAAAGCTATGCATAGGGTGGTAGGTACTAGGAGGAACTGGGTTGAGCCAGAATGCCCTGCAAAATAGCAGTGGCAAAGCCTGCTCTTGTTCTGGAATATAAAGGCAGGTGGTAGTGTTTTGTGAAGGTATGTACAGAACTCCAAGTGGCTGCCTCCAAAATATCTTTGGTAGGAACTCCTCTGAGGAAGGCTGTAGAGGTAGCTGTGGCCCTGGTGGAGTGAGATCTGATACCTGTAGGAACAGATTTCCCATGATAGGAATAACAAAACCGTATGCAGTGGCCAATCCACTTGGAAATAGTCTGTTTTGTAACTGGTTTCCCTTGAGCCCCTACAGCATAGGACACAAAACGTTGTTCTGATTTCCTGAAGGACTTTGTTCTGTCCAAATAATAACGTAGCTGCCTACGGATGTCTAAAAAGTGTAGCAGCCTTTCCACTTTGTTTTGAGGGTTGGGATAAAAGGTAGGTAGGTGTATGGCTTGATTTAAGGCTACCCTGGATACCACTTTTGGCATAAATGAAGGGTTGGTACGAAGGGAAACCCTGTCCTGATGGAAAATGAGGAAGGGCTGCACCGCCATGAGGGCCTGTAGTTCAGAAACCCTACGAGCTGAAGTGATGGCCAGAAGGAAGGCTGTTTTCCAGGACAAATATTGCAAATCTGTTGAGGCAGCTGGTTCAAAAGGAGGCAATGTTAATTTTTCTAGTATGTAATTAAGATCCCAGGCTGGTATTGGTTGCTTCCTTGGAGGTCTTATATTCTTAGCCCCTCTGAGGAACTGTCGTAAGAGTGGGTGAGAAAATAAAGGAGGATCCGTGTTGAATTCTGCAGAAATGGCTGAGGCATGGATTTTTATGGAGGAAAATGAAAGTCCACTGTTCAGCAGCTCAGCTAGATACTGTAATACCTGAGGCAAGTTCAGTTTTCTAGGGTCCTGGCCTCTTTTCTCATTCCAAGAGCAAAACCGCTTCCATTTTGCGGAGTAAGCTTTCCTAGTAGATGGCCTTCTGGCCTCCAAAATGACATCCTGCACCTCCTTGGAGAGTAGGGTCTGTTGTGGTGTTAAGGAATTTTCCATGCAGCGAGATTGAGTGTTTTCAGCTGACTGTGAAGAGTTTTGTAGCTGTGCTGAGTCAGCAGAAGAGGCATTAGAGGCAGGGACCAGGGAGGAGTATGTGTTAGGCTCCTCAGGAGTGGGTACCAGTGTTGCCTTGGCCAATCTGGAGCAATCAATATCATCTTCGGTTTGTCTGTTCTTGCTTTCAATAGCACCTTGGGCAGAAGAGGCAGAGGTGGGAATGCGTAAACTGTCCATGCTGTCCAACTGAATGAAAGGGCGTCCACTCTCCAGGCCTTTGGATGAAAGGTCCTCGAACAAAATTTTTCCAATTGATGATTCCTGTGGGAGGCAAATAGATGTATGTCTGGCCTCCCCCATGCTTGGATTATTTCTGTAAACACCTGAGGATGCAACTTCCATTCATGTGGATCTGTCATATTTCTGCTTAGATTGTCTGCCAGTGTGTTTTCCAATCCTGGCAAGTACTGTGCTTGAAGTTCGATTTGTCTTTCCAGGGCCAAATTCCAAAGAGTCATGGCTAGTCTGCACAAGGGGTATGAATGTGTTCCTCCTTGTTTGTTTATGTACCACATTACTGTGGTGTTGTCTGTTCTTATCAGTAATTGTCCTGGATGCAGGAAGTCCTTGAAAGCTGTAATTGCATTTATTACTGCTAGCATTTCTTTTTGATTGATGTGAAGGTGCTTTTCCTTTTGGGACCATCTGCCCTGAATGCACCTGTCCTTCATGTGCGCCCCCCAGGCGTAATCTGAGGCGTCTGTGGTTATGACTTGCTTTGCTTGAGGCTTGCAGAATGGGAGGCCTGTGTTTGCTTGACATGCTTGGGCCCACCATAGAAATTCCTTTTGCAAACATGGAATTATTGGTATAATTGTTTCCAAACTGTGACTGTGTTGAGACCATAGATTTTTTAGGTACCACTGAAGTTTCCTCATACGCAGCTTTGCACATGGGATTAGAAGAATGCAAGATTCCATGAATCCCAGAGCCTGCAGGATTTTCCTTGCAGTAAGCCTGGTACTTTTTGCTAGTATTTTGAAGTACTGAGATAGTTGCCCCTGTTTTTCTGGCGTAAGATAGGCCATCTGGGTGTTTGTGTCCAAGTTAGCACCCAGGAAGGTTATTTTCTGAGATGGTGTTAGCCTTGATTTCTCTTTGTTGATTGTATATCCCAGAGAAAGCAGCAACCGTGTCACATATGCCAGATGTTCCAGAAGTATGTGCTTGCTGTCCGCTTGGATCAGGCAGTCGTCCAGATAAGGGTAAATTTGTATCCCTTGAAGTCTGCAGTAGGCAATCACTGATGCCAGGCACTTTGTGAATACTCTGGGCGCAGTAGATAAGCCAAAGGGCAATGCAGAGAATTGACAGTAGATTGAACCTGCAAGAAATCTGAGGTATCTTCTGCAGCTTTGTCTGATTGGGACATGCAGGTATGCCTCCTTGAGGTCCAATGTTACCAGCTAAAACTCCTTGCCCAGCATGGGAAGAAGCTGCTGTAATGTGAGCATCTTGAATTTTGGTACGAGTAGAAATGTGTTTAGGATGGATAAGTCCAAAATGGGTCTCCAGTCGGTTCCTTTCCTTGGTACCAGAAAAAGTCTTGAATAAAAACCTTGACCTTGTTGGTGCGTAGGTACCTCTTGAATAGCTCTCATGCTTATGAGCTTTGAAATTTGCAGTTGTGCCTCTGCCCTTTGATTTTGTGGCAGGTTTGGCATGCCTCTCATTTTTGGAAGAGTGTGAAATTGAAATTTGTAGCCTCTGTTTATAATGTCCAGTATCCATTTGTCTGTTGTGACAATATGCCAATTGCTTGCAAATAATGCTAGTTTCCCTCCCAAAGGTGCTGCCAGCTGAGACATGCTTGGCATGGAAATGAGGGAGTCATTGGGTTTGCTTCCTGTATTGTTGTGCACTGTCTTCGCCACCTCTTGGTGCTGGAGTTTGCCATTGTCTGCCTCTATATGATCCTTGTGATTGCCCTCTGCCTCTTGTGAGTCTGTATCTACCTCTTTGGGGCTGGTCAGTGGCTGGAAAGGACCAGTTTTTTGAAGGCCAATTTCTGCTAAAACGTGGTGGTTGGACCTGTACAGGAACTGTTGATATTTAATCATATGAAACTGACAGTTTAAGGCCCTCATGGATAGGGTGGCCGAGGTATATACCTTTTTACCCCACCTTTCTAAAGATCTGGATTCCCTTTCTGCAGGAAGCGGATTCTTGGCAGTGGAGGCCTTCAATCCCTTGGGGCCTTGTGAAATGGTTTCAGGGTCAGCACTATGGCCTTTGAAGAGAAATTGGTGAGAGCTGGGTACTCTGTAATACCTATCAGGTTTGACTGGTGCAGGAGGCAGAGAATCAGGGTTAAGACAAGCCTCCGAATAGACATCATCCTGTATGTCCAAAGCAGGGGGTATAGCCAGAGGTCTGTGTTGAGGTAACCAAAGAAATTCCCTGAGTCTTTTCTTGGAATCTGAAAAGTCTTGGCCTTCCCAATGGGAGTGTTCCCTCAAGGTGTGCAAGGTTTCCCCAAAGGAAAAATCTTCAGGAGGGGATACAGAAGGAATAGACTGTTCTGCATCCGAATCCTCAAAAGGAGAGTAAGAGCGTTCCTCTGCATCAGAATGTTCTGATAAAATACATCCCTGATCAGAAGAGGGAGAATCTTCCTCCACTCTGGGTCTCTTGTCAGGAGGGGGTTGAGAACCTCTGATAAGAGTAATTAAATCCTCAGCCATTTTAAGCATCTGTTTTTTAGGCATGGGTCCTGTTGATGGGCCCTGTGCAACAGGCCTTGTGGGATGCCTGGCTGCTTTGGATTTAGTGAAGGCCTTAATTGAAAAGGAAGATGAGGGCCTAAATACACCATGGGTGGAGGTGGACCTGTCCACATTAGCAGGCTCGACATTAGCAGGGGCTTCGGTTGTCGTCTGGGAAAGGGCCGAGGACCCAGCGGTCTCGGGTACAGAGGACACCGCCAAAGGAGTGTCGTCGGTAGTCAGGGACTGCAAAGGCGTCTCGCTGAGAACCGGACCACGTGAAGCCTCTTTTAGCGTGGTGTCGGCGGGGACCGCGGGCCTCGCGTGTCGGTCCTTTTCCTTGGGTTTTTTGGACAAAACGGTAGTCAGAGTGTCCAACGACATTTTATAATCAAAAGCTTTACCAAAGTAGTGTTGGGCGAACTCCGCCCCACGCTTAATAGTGCGTTTATTGAAAGTAGCGCAAAAGCGACAGCCCGAGACGTCGTGGTCTGGGCCCAAACAAGGTATGCAGAGGGAATGGAAATCCTTATGCGGTATTTGCTTCCCACAAGAAATACAATTATTAACTTTTTCTGACATCGGTCTGAGGCAAGAAAAGTTTCCCCAACGGGGTACTTAGCTTTAATGAAGACTTCGGTTTCCAATTTTTCGTAATTCAGGAGCTGGCCGACCGGCACTTGCGAACTGCTTCTGCTTCGGGCACCGCGCGGCAAAAAAGACTGAAGAACATGGCGTCGGCTGTGTCTTATATACTCTGGTCTCACTGATGTCAGAAGAGTAAGCGACGACAACCGACGCCGGACCAAGACTTTGGAATTCGGCCGACCGAGGGACCGCCTGACGGCAGAAAACCCGTCTGTGATTACTGCAGCTGTATGCACGATGAACATCATTGAGGAGTAAGGGTCCAAATATGGATCCTTGTGATACCCCAGTTGTGTTGGTTTGACACTGGAATAGTTTATTTTGTTGTACTGTGTGCATTTTTTAAAGTAACATGTTTTGACTGGCATTGTTATTCTGTGTATAAAGTGAATGGCTGTCTCTTTGTTGACTTTTCATTGCACTGTATGCTGTTGTCACACTTCTGCACATGTAAACTGATGGACTGATTACTGTAAACAATCATGACTTGCATGTCAGTTCCACCATCTCCAAGTGACAGCTCAGACTTTAGGTTCCTCAGATTCCTTCCTAAAAACTGTACAATCAGGAGTCCCAACCTAAATCACTCATCCTGCCTCATGTCAGACGGAAAGAGAGCAAAGACTCCTGACATGAGACAGCTGATGTTTAACATACATAGTGATGATGATGATGATGATAATAATAATAATAATAACAAAATAATAATAATCATAACAGTAACAATAATAATACAATCAAAGGCTTTTTCTTTTCATGCCATCCTTCTTGCTTGGTCAGTATTTCTGAGGTACTACTATGTGACTAAAGCTAGTTTAGACAAGCAGACAGGTAAATCTAGCCCTTCATTTCTGTAACAAGATATGCACAGGTTTCCATCTTGAGTTTACATTTTTTCTTTTTTTGTGTTTTACTCTGTCACTGAGAACTGAGGTCCCTTAACAAATCTGTGTAATAGGAAAATAGCTTGAGATTCAGAGAGGCTATATGTCTTGAGGACATTTTTAAAGGCAATGAGGAGTCCGTTAAAAGCCACGGTGTTCCCATCTAGGTGCCAGACTGGATGTCATCCTGACTGAACAGTTGCTTCCAAAACAATGCATTGTATTTAAATTTAATACCTTTTGATAGAGTAAGGACATAGGCAGATGCAAATTAGTTTAACTGGGAACTTTATAAATGCACAATGGAATTTTAACACCTACTATCTTAAAATATTGGCAAATGTCAAATTAATTTAAGTTTGAGCTGCAAATAAGCAATTTATAACACAGCATCACAATTTAAAGACTGAAGAGTAAGTGTTTTCTTTGTAATCTGGACATTAAAAGGCAGTACTAATGTCAGAAAAAGTATACTGTATAATGAACAGAAAAATGCATCAATTTATAATGTAAGCAAATGTGTAAACATGAGAGATACACATTAATAAGATGAGATTATAAACAGAATTGCATATTTCCATTTTGAGACTTCTGATATGGCGTCTGCATCACACAGACACTTCTCAACACTGGAGAATGGCAGTTTGGGCTTGTCTGAGTGACTGAGTTCCATCTATGAGTTCTTTGTTGTACAATATGTAATAATATCAGTGCAGAAAGTGCACATGTACTTGCTGGCATATATCCATTTTTGCCCCTGCATTCCTGTTAAAAACTCTCTATCTAGTATTTCCCTACCAGTGGACTTCTAATGAGTGCAAAAACTCATGCCCACCTCAACCCAGGAGAAGAAAGATGACTATTAGCTAGTTAGATCTCCCTTGCTGAGCCAGCCCTCCAGCACCTGGACCACAAATCAGACCTGGATTGTTGGCATGACAGAAGGGTTTGCTCCTAAGCACCATTAGGCTGCCAAGCTAACGCAGACTGTGAGAGAACCAGTTAACGTGATAATAATAAAATGTTCTCTAAAAACACAATGACAGCATAGACACCCCTTAATCAAAAACCACGCTATTAAAATTGGGTCTATTATCGGCCATCGAACGGCTGAATATCAAACAATAAGCATCAAAACTTCACTCAGCGAACTTTCATTTCACCAACAGGGTAAGTAACTACTTGTCCAATACTTCCCCATCTCACACACAAAAGTGTTTCATAGTGCACTGTTGGAGTTGGTATATATAGTAAGGGGGGGGTGAAGCCCCCCCCCCTTATTGGGTTTGAAACACTTGTATGCGTCAGATAGGGAAGTGTAGGACAAGTAGTTACTTACCCTGTTGATGACGTGAAAATTCAGCGAGTGAACTTTCCATGATTATTGTTTGACATTCAGCCGTTCGATGGTTAGCCAATTTGATGGCCGGACACAGACCTGTTAAAAATCAGTCAGCAAGAGGAAGTCAGGACCAAGTGAGCTACTGAATAAATTCTTCACTTCAGTTTTCATGAAGGAACAAGGACTTATGATATCAGCACAGCAAGAATAAATAAAATGCAAGAGGAAGTGTTTGAGAGATAAAGCAGTGACTTAGAAAAAGGTGGAAAACAAGCTTGCAGTGCTGGGAAGTTAAGTATGAGGGCAGCTGTCAGTAGTAGTTGGGGGAGTTTTGGCAATGATGTATAGCCATTAATTGTGCTTGGCTCTTGTACCAGAGGACTGAAGAGTTGCTGAAATGGAATTACTGCACAAATGTTAAGGGATTACAGGAAGGAGTCCAGTAGCCTTCATTCCAGTTTTGGAAAACAGAATGAAAAACTTGTCAAGAGTGGGCAGGCTGCTGAATGATGACGGCCTCACACAATGAGCTACTTATCACACAGCTGTCATGGTATTGAGGACTAAAGTCATTAATATGGTTCAGGCACCCCAGGTTTAACTAATGGCTCGGGCGTTTAACTTACTGGTAGGAGAGGATGGGCATGAAATTGAACCATCTCTGACAGTGTCCTACAAATGATTCCAAAAGAGTTACAGCCTCTTCCAAAATATCAAGAACCTCTACATATTTGTAAGGAAAGAATGCTTACTACCCCCTAATTCATGAAGATCAATGTTTATCATAGGGTTTCGGTTCATGGAGAATCAAGGGGCACTACTGATGTAGCTGGCCAGCAAATCTAAAAACTCAGTGGTGATGCAAAATTATGTTGCACAAAAGACTGACATGATTAAATGGGTCCTTGTAGCAAACTAGCATGCCTGGGATTCCTACTGAACTTCATTGCACACCTCTAACATACGTGCAAAGGTGGTACATGAAGCTAGAGGAAGAGTGAATATGAGGTTCAGCACCAGTTTTCATCTGATTTTGAGGACACTCTGACAACACCTTTTGTGATGCAGTTAATGATCAGACACTATCAGGATGTGATGTGTAACAAGTAAAGTAAAAACAGGTTAAGCTGGACCTCTGTGTGTAATATTTAACACATTTTCATTCTGTGGAACATTTGGGGACAATAAAAAATCCTTTTAGGATAAAGGTTATTCTTAAAGAAGCAAATATATTAACTCAAAAATGTTTAATTTGTTCTGTTAAACAGAGAATACTAATTACATGGAAAGTTATTACTGTGCTGGTATGAAAAACTTGGGAATTCTCTTTATCCACAAATCCTAGCTCTGTCATACAGGGCAAGTGTGAATAGAGTACTAGGGAACTGAAAGAACAAGTGCTAGAAATGGATGGGGCCTATATTATGCAAATATAAGAGAGCAGTTGTTTGTTCTCATAGGAAATTGGCATGATTCAGCTGAATTGTGAGGTATACAGCAAAACTAAGTTAATAACGCATTTTACAAGGTTTGGTAGTACACTTTGGGGCATCTCCTCCCTATTACACCATGAACAGTGTAGTTAAAAAATGAGACTGCAAGTGTCAAATCTATTAAATGGTATTGTTTAATGTGGAAGGTGACATATGAAGTACTTCTAAAGTAGCATTCCCTTCAATAAATGCCTTGAATAAATTAGTCATATATATATATATATGGGGTATTATGCTCTTTCCCCATAATCCTGTTAAAATGCTTTTACTGAGCTATATGCTACAGAAGTAACTTGTTTTACAGCAGCTAACAGTCCTAACTTGCACAACCTTGTGTGGTTCAGCTTGCTCAAACATTAGACGGAGTGCTACTCCCCCCTCCCTTAGTAAAACAGGACATCCCTATAATGTATAAGCAGATATACACTGCAGTCCCACCTTTGTCCTAGCCACCCAGCCTGTCTTCACTGAATCCTACCACTCCATTACCTTTAGCCATGACATCACACCACTTCCAGGTTCACAAAATTTGACTTTATTTTTCATGTGTATCTTAATGAGTCTGATCCTAAAGTTATCCAACATAACCTGGAACCTTACTACTTCCATACAAGATTAAGGACTCTTACTCAACACATCCCATTTGATGGCCCTGTAAAAGCCACACTTAGGAATTTATTTAATTTTTTTCCACGACAATCACGGGATAACTAGACCCTCACAGATTCACTCAAACACTTCTGGGTAAATACTGCACAGCCCCCTACCACTGTTTATTACTTAATTAACTGTGAGAGTTATGTAGCTAACATGCTGCATACAACACCAAAATCTATAAAGAACATCCACATGCATCTTCCTATTAAACTATGGATCTCATAGTTAAAAAATGAGAATACAGGTGTTAAATCTGCAAAATGGTTTTGTTTGATGTGGAGTGCCACATATAAAATACTTCGAAAGTAGCATTCTCTACAGTAAAAGGCTTAAATAAATTAGTCACTTATGTAATTCAGAAAGCTTGTGCTGAAAAAAAAAACAGTTACACGGGATTCCAGATATTCGGTCAGACACTATGCCACATCCATCCATCGAACCATCCACAACTCCTTTTTCCCATTTTTACACACGGGTTTGAGGTATCACTTCAACAGTGGCAATCATCCAGAGCCAAAGTTTACACCACTGGGTGGCTAGCCCTGCCACGTTACAGAGTCAAGGGGCAAAGAGATCTGTCTGGTATTATCAGAGAATTAGCATACTGGCCTAACATAATAAGAATTTTAGAGGTTTGAAATAAAGGTTACATTGTTAATTATTTGTCTGAAGTAAGGATATTGTGAGGTGAAACAACTGAAACAAGGAGAGATAAGGCACAAGAAGGTATAATGGATGTGGAGAAGGCGTATGATATGTTAATTTATACTGTCTGACTATCTCAGAGAGAGAGACTCTGTGATAAAGATGTTCATAGGTTCATAGATTAGTACAAGGCTAACTGCCCTTGTGGGCCATTTTAAGCCTAGCCTATTACCCCATGTGAGAATCAAACCCTGCACCTTGTGTCTGTAAAGTAAACACCTTAACCATTACACCAATATCCCACCCAAATAAAGTGCCTGTCTTGGTACTCGAACTGTGAACGCCTGCATGCAAAGCCAGGACTCTAACCACTATAGTATCTTGGTGTTTTACAAAGTTCTGACTCAAACCTATGGATTTAAAATGATGAAACAAACTCTGATAATACAGACAACAACAGATAAAGAGTACAGGATAACAGCTTCGAATACATTTTGCTATCATATGCCAGTGGCAAAAAGGCCATCATTAGACAATGGGGAAAACAGAATTTACTTGCAGATGGGGAAATGGCTAAACATTTATAAGAAATCCATTACCTGAACAGACTTTAAGTTACATGACAAGGAAAAATGGTTTAAGATATATCAGCATAACAGTCTGTGGCATTTAATAAGCAATAATTAACTCTGAGGTGTGGGTTATTCAGAATTTACCTACAAATATTGTAAACAGACCATACATGTGAAACAAGCGTTATATCTAATGAAGGCAAATGTGGGCACATACTGAACACACATCCCAGACTTACTTAGTACTATTACATATTAACCTTCATCTTATTTCTGTATTTTAAATAGGTTTTGTCAGTCACACTCTTTTAAAAACAGTACTCACTAAAAACAAAATGCAGGAATAAATTTGCATACAGAATAATAACAATCTACTACACAACAACACAAAAATGACAAGATACTGTGATAATGCTATGTTGAAAGGTGAAACAAGCTACTAATAAGGACTTGATCTACTAGGGCAATATTCCACAAAGAATGCACAGCTAATGCTGCAGCCCTAAGAAGGAAAGCAAAGGAAGTTATGTTTGGAGGTTCTATAAAGACATTTGAATATTCTACCCAGAGTAAATGCAGACACCCAAATTTGGAAAGGTGAATGACAGCAGATTTCTTTAACCTCTCTGACTTAATCATCCAAGATCCTATGCGATATCCTAAAGGTTACGAAGAATCAGTATCTAGTGTTAGAAGACAGGCGTGGGTGCGGGCTGACATGCTCATACCCTTTTGTTTCAGTATTAAAGTTCAGCTTAAGTAGCAACAGATCAGATGCATACACGTTAAACAACTCAATATGAAAGTGGGGTTTAAATACTACAATAAGAAAACTAAATGACCCTACAACCACACAACTAAGCTTTGTTTCAGATTACCATAAAACTATGAAGATTTCCCAAACACAAATACAACCTCATTTATCAACTTCACAATCTGAGCTATCAAAGAAATAAAATTTTAAGTGCTTGGAAACTGTACAAAGATGCTCCTTACCACCTGCATGACTTAACTGTATAATGAATTAAGGCTACAAGGTGCAAGCAGTCACTATCCTAGCAATGTTCATGTTATGAATCTGAACAAGCCATATCAGCAGGCAGTGATCCCAGATTGCTCTAGAAAATGCAAATGGTTACAGAAGTTTCAGAAAAAAATTCAGTCATGGAATTTAGCTTTTTTTTTTTTTTTTTTTTTTTTTGCTTCACAGGTCCAGTCTCAACCCTGAAGGAGGATTATATGATTGTGGATAATCCCAGTTGCTAAACGAAGAGGTCAATGACATAATTAAGCAACATATCACATTTGGGTAGGGATAATGCAGGCTTTACCCACACACAGGCATGCTACATTGCTATTAAATGATGACATTATTTAAAGAAATGCTTTAACTGACAAGTTTTAATTGTTTAAAATAATGTTAGTGTACTGGAACTTTATTTTTTTGCTAAAGGTCCATGCCTAGTATTAGAATAGCAACTATGGATCTGCCCTGCCATCTACTGGCATACAACTGTAATATACTGACCTCCACAAAAGTGTGCACATATTGGTAAGATGGTTACTATCTGTAGTTGTACATTTGGTGACACTATTGTATAGGCATTTTCAGTGTTTGAAAACAAAGAAGACATAAAACAATCTTTGACTGCGTCATTACTATTTAATGCGTCTGGATAAATCAATTTCTGCTAACAGAATCATAGTTCTCCACCTGAGTAAATAAACACAACTTCATAAAGTTTTGAATGTAGTGCGCATATTTTACTGCACCTGACCTAGTAATTGTGTACTGCTGTGCTCTGTGTTAGTATGTGCTAATAGGTCTAAAATCCTTTTGTTTCTGAGAGCTTGGAGGTTTACATTTCGCCAGTGGAAACCAACCTGTCACTAATGTACTTCTGGGTACTAAGAATGAATCTTCATGTGTTACTGACTCAGAAGAATAAACACAGTCACGTCCTGCCATCTGTTGACCTGTACAATTAAAGTAATGGTAGTGTTTAGTGAAGTGTTACAAGTGCGCCTTTTTACTTGTGAAAAAGAGTTTTGCTAGAAAATCTTTACTATTTTATTTAATTAAAGTGAATTCAGTGTCCAATATATCACACAGAAGAAAAGGCTACTGTGTTATCATAAGCTGGAAAATTAGCTTAGCTACCTTCAGCTGCATTTTGGATGGTGCATAATTAGACACTGTGCTGTTTGGGGACACCCAGAACTAGATTCTCCACTTGGTGATGTAGAAGAATGGTGGAAATAACTTATTTTCCCAGTCGGACAGCTGTAGGGATCTGCATTTTAGTGCACCTGCCCATCTAGCTTGTGTGGCAAATGCTCAATTTACAATGAAAAAGGTGAATATGACTGTCCTATTTGTGCCTACGATCCTAAGTACTAAGAAAGTCTGATATCAGTTCATCATCTTTATCAAAGAACAATGGTTGGTTTAATATAAAACTGTAAACCAAGGACCTGACTAACACTTTGGAAACAGAGATGAGCCACGTTTACACAATTAACAAGTTTAAAAAGGCAGCCATAAATGCTATTAAGAACAAATGCTTTACTGGGCTCATATGTTTTATGACTGTATGAAGTTGAAAGAATACTGGAAGTCAATTAATGAATTTTTGCAGGCTCTTTTTACAGATAATTTCATTATTTCTAAGTCTCTTATATTATTCAACACACCTGTACCTCAATGTGTTAAAAAGATTAAGCTTCCCTTGTTATGGTCTATCCTAGCAGTGGCTAGGAAAATAATAACTAGAAATTGGATTTCAGATACACCTCCTTCGTTCAATGAATTTAAAAATGTTATGAATATAATGTGTCATATGGAAATAAGCACAATTAGAATGAGAACAACTAGAAAAACATCACATTTTATTGTATGGGATAATTTACAAAATTTGTTAAAAAAATTCTAATTTCAATAGCACAGTATTTTAGTTTAATTAATTGATCTGATTGTAGTGGATGTCTTTGTAAATACTTTAGTTGTTTTGTTGAATATTATAATAATACCTATTTTTAATTATTTGTATAAAATTGTTATGATATTTCTCTTATATGTTAAAACAATAAACTTGTTTTAAAAAAAAAAAAAGAACAAATGCTTTAATGTACTGCCAAAAATATTCATTTCAGATCTAGGTCAAACAGTATGGGAAGACATGCAAATGGGATTAGCTGAAAAATATGACAGTTCAACAAAACTAAAATTCGAGTAGCCCTAGCATACCTTGCTGAAAATGGCACACCCGCATATGCATTCTAACATCTAAATGATAACATGGTTAGGAAAAATGAAGTTCTCAGTAAAAGAAGTAAATAAACCAGAAAGAACACAGTACAAATTCTTACCTCCAATACATTTATCAGGATTGTACAGCATCAATGACCTGAGCAAAATCAGTTTCTCAAGAACACAATACATATCAGAAGTATGGAGCCACAGACTACTATACACCATAACATAGTACAAACTACACAGAATATAAATGTGACAGAAGAAATGTTACGAGCACTGCTGCACCAACACTAACATGCTATTTACAAAGAAATAATTTCATACCTGGCAACATGGAAACTTAAGCGCATAACACTATGCCATAAATTAAAGTTTATTTATTTAAAGTTTGTTGTTCAGGTTAGTCCCTTTAGGCCAACTGTCCCTTTTCAGGGGAAACCAAAGGTGATAGTCATATTAACTATTGGAAATTTGGACAGGGCACAGGGGAACTGCCCCTACTTTCTCTTTTTTTTTATTTTTTTTTTACAGCACATTCAGAAGTACAGCCCCCCATGTTGCACTGCAGTATCAGTATTGGAAACTTAATCCAATTACTGGGTGTAAGAAAAGAACTCAGAGCCCTGCTATCTTCCAGCACCAAAGGCGAGTGTGCCATCTGCTGTGCATAATAGTTATGGTCAGGTAGAAGGTACAGGGTTTGATTCTGATTTCTGGTTAGTGACTAGGCTTGTAAAAGTCTGTATACTGACAACTTAGCTTTACATATAAACCTATGAATTATTCACAATGCATAACAGCATGTTTGTAAATTATGGCATTATATAACTGAGTGCTTTGAGAAATATATGACCATAACTCTATGTTCAACAGTTCTAACTAAAATGTTCTGTTTATGGATTTATAATGATCCTACAACATTTGTGTGAAATGAAAGTGCTCTGCCACGGTAAATACAAAAATATGTTTTAGCTCACAAAGAACAAATCTGTTTATAGTCGGGGTACAGAGTACTGCAGAAGCTGGGAGTGAGCAGCTGATGTGGTTCATGCAGCCTGGGGAAAGGGAGATGTTGTAATCCGTTACATAACTGGCTTCTAGGGGAGGCCTGAAATAAGTGGAGTGAGATACTGACACCCACCAAGTTGTCCACTGCATAACAATACATTAGGCGCAAACATGGGAGCATGGAGGTGCACAGCACAACACGGTGGCAGCTTCTGGCACTAAGGTTGGTATGGGGACCTAACAGTCTAGGAGAAAAAACATGCACCCTCTATATGTCTGCCTGGGTGATGGCTCCTTCTACAGATGGCTCTTGCTTCCTACAACCAGCTGCATAAAAGAGAATGTGGCAGTTAAAATAATTCCTAGTGGGGACGAGTGATCCTCCTAATGGGGTGATGTGGTAAAAATGGCTAAAGTAGAGGGGAATGAAGAGGTGACAGTCAGGAAAGAGGACACAAACCGTGGAAAAGCATGGAGGCAAAAATAATCTAAAAACATCTGTTCAGATTTGAAAGTTTTGTCTGTGATACAGCATACTTGAAGAAATAGATATGTCAGTTCAAAGAAAATTACTAAACACAAGTGCAATCTGTACCAGTACCTGTAATGATGTTCAGCACACCCACATGTTTAATGATACGATTAGCAGATAATGCTGTGGGCAATATCCCAATACACAGCAGAGCCAGTGACAACAAAGTACAGTTTTGTACCTACCATAAATGTAGATGTCCGATAGATATGCAACTGCAGTCATAACATATGGGTTGTCCTGCCTCAGGCTGCCCTCGGTCGGCCGAATTCCAAAGTCTGGGTCCGGCGTCGGCTGGTGTCGCCTCCTCTCCGACGTCACAACGGCTGGAGTATAAAGGCATCGGCCGACGCCATCTTCTTCAGTGTTTCTTGCCCCAGATGCCAGGTGCCCTCCTAGGAAGGCTAAATTTGGTAAATGGATAAAATAATTCCAAACATGCACAACAGTAATAAACAGATACACCATAGGAGATACCCCCAGCTGAAGGGAAGAGGGGTAGGGACCCAAAAAGAAGGATACAGAGGGGTAGGAGGGTGGGAAAATCCGACTGCAGTTGCATATCTATCGGACATCTACATTTATGGTAGGTACAAAACTGTACTATGTCCTTCAAGAATGCAACTGCAGTCATAACATATGGGTTGAGTACCATAGCCAAGCTGGGGGTGGATGGAACTATGATAAGGATGGTGTAGCTAAAATCCCCTGCAGGACTGCCGAAGCAAAGCCTGCTCGGGATCTGGAGTATAAGGGCAGGTTGTAGTGCTTGGTAAATGTATGCACGGAGCTCCATGTAGCAGCTTCTAAAATGTCCTTTGTTGCCACTCCTCTTAGGAAAGCTGTGGAAGTGGCTATAGCTCTGGTGGAATGTGGCCTGATATTGGCTGGCACACCTTTTCCATGGAAAGAATAGCAAAATCTGATGCAATGACCAATCCATTTTGAAATTGTTTGCTTGGAGATTGCTTTTCCTTGTACTCCAGCAGCATAAGCTACAAACAGCTGGTCAGACCTTCTGGTGGCCTTAGTTCTGTCCAAGTAGTAGCGTAATTGTCTGTGTATGTCCAAAGTATGCAGTAGTTTCCCCCCCCCCTATTTTGAGGATTGGGGAAGAATGCAGGTAGATGAATAGCTTGATTTAGAGACACCCTGGAAATTACTTTTGGCATGAATGTAGGATTGGTTCTTAGAGAGACTCTGTCTTGATGAAAAATGAGGAAGGGGGGCACTGCCATGAGTGCCTGCATCTCCGAAACTCTTCTTGCAGAGGTGACTGCCAATAAGAAGGCCGTCTTCCATGACAGAAATTGCATTTCCGAGGTTGCTGCTGGCTCAAATGGAGGAAGAGTTAGTTTTTCCAACACGTAGTTGAGGTACCATGCAGGTACTGGCTGTTTTCTGTGAGGTTTGATATTCTTTATCCCTCTTAGAAACTGTCTTAGCAGAGGATGCGAAAACACTGGAGGGTCACAGTTGTATTTTGCTGAGATTGCTGAGGCATGAATCTTTATTGAGGAGTATGAGAGTCCAGTATGAAATAGTTCTGCCAAGTATTCTAATATTTGAGGTATACTCAGTAATGCTGTGTCCTGACCCCTGTTGGCATTCCAGATACTGAATCTCTTCCACTTGGCTGAATAGGTTTTTCTGGTGGAAGGTCTGCGTGCTTCCAGCAAGATCTCTTGAACAGATTTGGAAAGAGAGTTTGGTGCTGAAGTCATGGTAGCCTCCAGGCTGTCAGATGCAATGTTTTCAGGTCTTGATGTACAGTCCTGTAATTGTGTTGAGTTAGGAGCAGGGGCCATAGGGTCAGGGGTCATGGCTTGGTCCGAGTTATGGTCAATAGCAATGGGTACCAGTGTTGCCTCGGCCAGTCTGGAGCTATCAAGATGCCTGTTGGTTGTTCTGCTTTGATCTTCAGTATCACCTTGGTCAGTAGAGGCAGGGGAGGGAATGCATAAATTTTTAGAGAATTCCAGCTGAAGGAGAGAGCATCCGTTTTCCAAGCTAGAGGGTGGTGAGTCCTTGTGCAGAACTTTTCCAGGTGATGATTTAAGTGGGAAGCAAAAAGATCTACGTCCGGTCTTCCCCATATCCTTGCCAGTTGAGAGAAAATGTGAGGGTGCAGCATCCATTCATGTGGATCCATGAAATTTCTGCTCAGATTGTCCGCCAGTACATTGTCCTTACCTGGTACAAACTGGGATTGTAAATGTATCCTCAGGCTCAGGGATTTTTCCCAGAGAAGCATTGTTAGTCTGCAGAGGGGGTAAGAATGAGTGCCTCCCTGCTTGTTTATGTACAACATGACAGTAGTGTTGTCTGTCCTTATTAGCAAATGTCCCTGTTTTAGTGTTTTTTCGAAAGTCTCGATGGCATGTATCACTGCCAACATCTCCTTTTGGTTTATGTGCAGATAGATGTCTTTCCTTTGGCGTCCAAAGACCTTGAATGCATCTGCCCTCCATGTGCGCCCCCCATCCATGGTCTGAGGCGTCTGTTGTTATCATTTGGTCTGCTTGAGGTCTGTTGAAAGGCATGCCTTCGTTTAGTTGACTGGCTTGAACCCACCATAGAAATTCCTTCTGCAGGCATGGAATAAGTGGGATTATGTCCTCTAGGCTGTTGTTGTGTTGTGACCATAAGTTTTTTACATACCATTGCAGCTTTCTCATATGAAGTCTTGCCAAAGGTATCAGAAGGATGCAAGATGCCATGAAACCCAGGGCCTGCAGGATTTTGCTTGCAGTCAGCTGGGAAAGCTTTGCTAGGCCTTTGAAGTACTCTGGTAAATGCTGCTGTTTTTCCTCTGTGAGGTAGGCCATTTGTTTTTCCGTGTCCAGTTTGGCTCCTAGGAATATAATTTGTTGGGATGGTAGTAAGTTTGACTTCTGAATGTTGACTGTGTATCCCAAGGCCTGCAGTAGATGCATGACATAGTCCAAATTCCCTTTTAAGGTTTGTTTGTTGTCTGCTTGTATGAGACAGTCGTCCAAGTAGGGGTATATTTGAATCCCCTGCAGTCTGCAGTGTGCCACTACTGATGCCAGGCATTTCGTGAACACTCTAGGCGCAGTAGATAAGCCAAACGGCAATGCTGAGAATTGATAATGCTCTGTCCCTGCAAGAAATCTGAGGTATCTTCTGCAGCTTTGTCTGATTGGGACATGCAGGTATGCCTCCTTGAGGTCCAGAGTGACCAGCCAAGACCCCTTGCCCAACATGGGAAGAAGTTGCTGCAACGTCAGCATTTTGAACTTTGGCACAATGAGGAAAGTGTTTAGAGTTGACAAGTCCAGTATGGGCCTCCATTTGTTTTCTTTTCTTGGAACAAGGAACAGTCATGAATAAAATCCCTGGCCTTGTTCCTGAGGAGGAACCCTTTCTATTGCTTTTATACTTAATAGCTTGGAAACTTGAGTGAGTGCCTCTGCCCTTTGATGATGTGGCAGGTTTGGCATGTCTTGTTTTATTGGTAATGTGTGGAAGTGGAATCTGTAACCTTTGTCTATCAAATCCAGAATCCAATTGTCCTTGGTTAAGATATGCCAGTTTTGTGAGAATAAGGCTAATTTTCCACCCAAAGGTGCTTCTCTTTGAACCTTTGTAGGAGGTACGAATGTCAAGTCATTGTGATTGTCCTTGTGGTGCAGCTGAATTGTCTGCGCCACTTCTTTGATTTGGAGGTTGCCATTGGCGTCCCCTGTAATATCCTCGGTATTGCCCTCTACCTCGGGCATGTCTGCTTTTTCCCCTTTGAAACTTGTCAGAGCCGGGGAAGGACCAATTCTTGGAGGGCCAGTTTCTGCTGAATCTGGGTGGCTGAACCTGAAGGAAATCCTTGACTGTCTGTACTGACTTTGCTTTTTCCTCTATGGATTTCAATACATCTTGTGCAGTAGCACCAAAAAGCTTTTGTTTTTCCAAATGTGCATCCAGTAACTTTACTTTAACATGGTCAGGCAAAGACTGATCCTTCAACCAAGCATGTCTACGGAATACAGCCCCAGTCATAGCTGCCCTACATGAAGCTTCCAGTGCATCATAACCACACTGCAGAAAATGGTTATTAACCTGCTGAGTGTTATGTATATGATCCTGCAGTGCCTTTTTATCAATAGGCTCAGGAGAGGCTAACTTTTTCTGTAAATCATCCAGGAGAAAATCTTGGTACTGAAACATGTGAAAAAGGCAGTTAAGAGACCTCATGACTAGGGTAGTAGAGGTATATACTTTTTTACCCCATCTCTCCAGGGACCTTGCTTCTCTGTCAGCTGGCATTGGGTTTTTGGCAGAGGAGGAAGCCACTCCCTTGGGGCCCTGTGAAATAGTTTCTAGGTCCACAGAGTGAGCCTTAAAAAGGTGCTTGTGAGTGTCAGGGACCCTGTAATATCTGTCCGGCTTGACAGGAGCAGGAGGAAGAGAATCAGGGTTGGCACTGGAGTCAGAGAAAACATCATCCAAAACATCCATAACTGGAGGGATAGCCAAGGGTCTGTGCTGGGGAAGCTTGAGGAAAGTACAAAGCCTTTTCCTGGAGTCAGAGAATTCCTGACCCTGCCATTGAAAATGTTCCCTCATGGAATGCAGGACTTCACCAAAAGAGAAATCCTCTGGAGGGGAGGCAGAGGGAATTGATTCCTCAGCATCAGAGTCCTCGTAGGCCTGGAAGGGTTCTTCTTGGGCATCAGAATGCTCAGAATCCCCAGAGGCTTCATCCGAGGAGAGGTTGTCCGCCTGCTCAGTTCTAGGCCTTTTTTCTGCAGGTGGCTGAGAACCCCTGTCCGGATGAGGCTGAGACCCCCTGATAAGGGAAATAAGATCTGCAGCCAGAGACATAATCTGCTTATCAGATGAAGGGGCCTGGGCAGGTTTAGGATGGGCCTTGGCCTGACTGGCGGCCTTAGCACGTGCAAAGGCCTTGATGGACATGGAAACAGGAGGCCTAGCAGCCCAACGTGCAGGCGTTACCTTGTCCACAGGAATGGTGTCAGGTAGATCCAGAACTTCGGATTCCGGAGGAAAATCAACAACCGGCACCGGAGAGATCTCCGAGACCGAAGGTCATGTTAACGCTGTGTCGTCGGGCCTGGAGCGGTAGATTTACCACTTCCAAAGGGACCGGAGCGCTAGCAGAGGGTTTAGGAGAAACATCGGTAGTGGACGCGGGCCGAGGATGTCGGTCCCGGTCCTTGCGTTTTTTAGCAGATGGGGTTATCGGTTGATCCGACGGCATGATATACACAAAAGATTCACCGAAGAATTCCTCGGCGAATTCTGCCCGGCGCCTGAGAGTGCGCTTATTAAAGCAGGCACAGGCAGCACAGGCCGAGACGTCGTGGTCTGGGCCCAGGCAAGGAAGGCAGAGAGAATGGAAGTCCTTATGAGGTATTTGTTTACCACAAGACAAACAATTATTAACTTTCTCAATTTGTTCTGACATCGGCTGAGGCAAGAATAAATGTTCCCCAACGGGGTACTTAGCTTTTAGATGACTTTGGTACTGAAAACACAGGAGCTGACCGACCGGCACTTGCGAACTGCTTCTGCTTCGGGCACTGCGCGGCAAGAAAGACTGAAGAAGATGGTGTCGGCCGATGCCTTTATATTCCAGCCGTTGTGACGTCGGAGAGGAGGCAACACCAGCCGACGCCGGACCCAGACTTTGGAATTCGGCCGACCGAGGGCTGCCTGAGGCAGGACAACCCATATGTTATGACTGCAGTTGCATTCTTGAAGGACATCAAGCAGGCAATGCCTTTGGTAAATGTAGTTAGGTAGCATTTGGACATGGCTAAATTAATGTCTATGCCATAAATGGCAGTTAAGACTCAATGGAAAAATGCAATTTAATTCACTTACTTAAAATAAAACTGCACAGGTCAATGCACAAAGATGTGACATAAATGCACAGAGTTTTTATTGCTTTTCTATCACCAAAAAATATCTGCCTGAAAAACATTACTTCAGAACTGTTTACCAAATCTTACACTACTTACAAACTTTGTCATGTAAAAGAATAATAAAAAGTGGTAAAATGCAACAACATTCTTAAATGATGGCATTCTCAAAATTTTCACAGATATTGCTATATGACAGATTCCCTGCAAAAGAAGAGGTTTCTGAATAAAAATATAGTCAAAGTACTAATTATTGGTAGTACAGAATGCTTTTCTTTGGATATGTGGTTCTAATTTAAGAGTTGCTATCAAGGATTTGGCTGACACTCCAAGAAAGCTGTGGTGCTGGCTGTTTGACTGTAAACCACAGGTCTGAAAGGGAAGATTCTAGCTTATCCTATATGTACCTTGCAGGTGATCGCTTTGTAAGTGCAAAAGGTGCAGCTTCCTATATGGTGACAAAATACATTTTTTATCACACTGACTGTGCTTTTGTCCTTCATATGCCATTAAGATTTTTCTGTCGACTAGCACTGCAATTACACAGTCCTGTTCCGCAGATCACCGTAACATGAATCTATGTAAAATTCATTCATATTTTTATTGTAGTGGATGATGATGACTTAATTTTGTTTGCATCTGGTTTCTGAGGACAGCGTACGGGAGGCCTCTAAGGTTTTGGTAAGTCACTTGTGAGTACCTCCACGTATGTGGGTTTATGTCATCCATCCCCAACCCCTTTTCCCCATTTTTGCACATGGGGTCGGGGTGTCACTTCAACAGCGACAATCATCTAGAGCCAAGGTTTACGCCACTGGGTGGCTAGCCCTGCCACAGTAGCTCATCCGCATCATACAGTAGCACACATGGTCACACCTCTGGCCAATTTAGAGTGTCCAATCTACCTACTGCATGTCTTTGGGTTTCCTCCGGAGCACTCGGAGGAAACCCACGTAAAAACAGGGAAGACATGCAGACTCCGCACAAAAGGCACCCCAGCCAAGAATTGAACCAAGAAACGTCTTGCTGTGAGGCGACAACACTATCTGCTGCACCACTGTGTTGCCCCAGTGGTTGGGTTCATGTGTCAAGACCTAATTTAGTGAGGGAAAAGATGTACATGTGCTGATAACCTTTTTGTCATTTGATTTGGCAGTATGTGAGAGTCGTGTCTCAATTTTTAAAGTGTAATCCCACCTCTCACATACTGTATTTGTTTGTTTCATGATTAAGTGGTTGTCAGTATACATGAGACAATTACTACATTGCCTCAGAATGCCCATGTCCACCAGGCTGGCCACAGAGACAACAAGCAAGTATCTATCAATGATTTAATTTGTTTTAATATGGGTTTAAGCAGGGAGAAGAGTGGGGAGATTTAACTGGAATGGTAGCACACGGACAAGAAATGAGTGCTATACTCGGTGTGAACTGCAGCTATCCAACAATGTGATGCTGCTCTGTGTATAACTCAGATGCTCCTAGAACAGCAGGAAGACTGGGGAAGGTTGTAAAGTTAGTTATTCTAAGGGAAATTTTAACTTGATAATGTTTGCATCTTTATACGGCACACTAACCACCACTGTGCAGATAGCCACCTAATGCAAACAGTGGGCTTATATACAGTTAGAAAAACAAGTTTTATAACAGCAAGGCCTACAGAACAATCAGGAAAATAGACAATAAGCTTTCAAGCCAGCAGCCTCCAACTCAGGTTTGGTACAGCACACTTTTGCCACAAGAGTACAGTCAGAAGACCCTCAATGTAAAAATGCTGGTTTTAGAGCTCAAGTGCAGGGAAACCACACAGTCTAGCTACTACAGTCTTGTAAAACTAGCAGACACAATGAAATTAAGTACTACAGCAGCAGTGGAAACAGTTCAGCTTTGAAACTCTGTTGTAACAATTAATACAGGATTCTTTTGAAATACAGAAAAAATAATCAGCAGAAGTGTAAAATTATATTAATTTCTGTTCTTCTAGCAGCAGATGGAGTTTTTCTCCCTAAAACTGAGCAATGTCCAGTTGAAACGTCCTGGTAAAGACACAAAAATACATAACCAAACATATACATAATGTAAATAAGTATAATGAACTGCAATCCCCCCCGAAAAACATTGAAAATACAAACTTTGAAATTTTGTATAAAGTTTGAAAGACCAAAGGTACAATTCAAACACCCTTATATACTCATTGTTGTCTCACCTGAAACCATGTGATGACATCCATCCTAATCCAGGTCCTGCAACCTCTCAACAAAACACGTCTGCCACATCACGTGGTGACATCCATCCTAATCCAGGTCCTGCAACCTCTCAACAAAACACGTCTGCCACATCACGTGGTGACATCCATCCTAATCCAGGTCCTGCAACCTCTCAACAAAACACGTCTGCCACATCACGTGGTGACATCCATCCTAATCCAGGTCCTGCAACCTCTCAACAAAACAAGTCTGTCACATCATGTGGTGAAATCCATCCTAATCCAGGTCCTGCAACCTCGCAACAAAACAAGTCTGCCACATCATGTGGTGACATCCATCCTAATCCAGGTCCTGCAACCTCTCAACAAAACAAGTCTGCCACATCACATGGTGAAATCCATCCTAATCCAGGCCCTGCAACCTCTCAACAAAAAGTACAGTTTTGTACTTACCATAAATGTAGATGTTCGAGTGTTCACACTGTTGCAGTCATCACTGTTGGGTTATCCTGCCGTCAGGCGGTCCCGCAGTCGGCCCGAGTTCCAAAGTCTTAGTCCGGCGTCGGTTGTTGTCACTTCTTCCCTGACGTCAGAGCGCCAGGGGTATACGAGATGCATCCAACACCATTTTCTTCAGTTTTTCTTGCCCCAGATGTCAGGTGCCCCCAATAGCTAAGCAGTATAAATTGCTATATAAAAATATACATATAAAAATAAAACAATACCTTCAGTCACAAGCAAATCCATCATAGAGGTTGTATAGGATAGAAAGGAATAGATAAGTCCAGCTAGTTCAGAGGAGATGGAGGGAGGGTGACCTGGACTGCAGCAGTATGAACAGTCGAACATCTACATTTATGGTAGGTACAAAACTGTACTATGTTCATCGTGTTACACTGCTGCAGTCATCACTGTTGGGTTGAATCCCAAAGCCAAAGATGGGTGGTGGAACTAAACAGGGTTTGGAGAGGCTAGTAGGCCCTGCAGAACTGCAGTGGCAAAGCCAGCTCTGGTTTTAGAATATAGAGGTAAGTGATAGTGCTTGGTGAAGGTGTGCACTGAACTCCAAGTGGCAGCCTCCAAAATATCCTTGGTTGGTACCCCTCTGAGGAAAGCTGTTGATGTTGCTGTAGCCCTGGTGGAATGGGGCCTGATGTTACCAGGCACAGATTTCCCATGGTGTGTGTAGCAGAAACGGATACAATGTCCTATCCATTTTGAAATGGTCTGTTTTGAGATAGCTTTTCCTTGAGATCCTGCAGCGTAGGATACAAAGAGCTGGTCAGATTTTCTGAAAGCCTTAGTTTTATCCAAGTAGTAATGTAATTGCCTGTGAATGTCCAAAGAGTGTAGGAGCCTTTCTCCTTTGTTCTGGGGGTTTGGATAAAAGGTGGGCAAATGAATGGTTTGGTTTAGGGCCACACTGGATACCCCACCTTTGGCATAAAGGAAGGGTTAGTTCATAAAGAGACTCTGTCTTGATGAAAAATGATGAAAGGCTCCACTGCCATTAGGGCCTGTAGTTCTGAGACTCTTTGTGCTGAAGTTATTGCTAGCAACAGGGCAGTTTTCCATGATAGGAATTGTAGATCAGCAGTGAAAGCTGGTTCAAAGGGCGGAAGTGTTAGCTTTTCCAGAACAAAGTTGAGGTCCCAAGTTGGTGTTGGTGCTCTCCGGGGTGGTCTTATGTTCTTAGCCCCTCTGAGGAACTGTCTTAGTAATGGATGTGAAAATATAGGAGGATCCGTGTTGTATTGAGCTGAAACAGCTGAGGTGTGGATCTTAATAGACGAGAAGGAAAGTCCTTTGTGCAACATCTCAGTTAAATATTGAAGAATCTGAGGAATATTTGGGACAGGGGGATTTTGGCCTTTAGCCTGGTTCCAGGCGCAGAATCTTTTCCATTTGTCTGAATTGACTTTCCTGGTGCTGGACCTCCTGGCCTCCAGAATGACGTCCATCACAGCTTTAGAGAGAAGTGCTGACTGGTTATTCAGGCAATCTGCCATGCAGCCAGATTTAAAGTCTTGAGCTGGCTGTGTAGAATCTGATTGTTTTGCTGAGTGAGCAGGTGAGAAATTGTAGGCAAAATCCATGGTGGGCCTTCAGCCATGTTCCTTAGTATTGGATGCCAGTGTTGGCGTGGCCAGTCGCAATGAGTATCATTTGTGGTCTCTCTAATCTGGCTTTCAGCAGCACCTTTGCCAGAAGAGGCAGTGGAGGAAAGGCATACACTGTCAATGTTTTCCAACTGAATGAGAGGGCGTCCACTTTCCAAGCTAGTGTGTGGTATGTCCTTGTGCAAAATATCCGTAGTTGGTAGTTTTGGGGGGAAGCAAAGAGATCTATGTCTGGGCTCCCCCATTTTTGAGTCATCATTGCGAATACTTGTGGATCTAGCTTCCACTCGTGAAGATCTGTGATGTTTCTGCTTAGATCGTCTGCCAGTGTGTTTTTCTTTCCTGGCAGGAATTATGCTTGTAGTTGAACTTGGTAGGTCAGTGCTGTGTTCCACAAGGTCATTGCTTGTCTGCATAGGGGGTAGGAGTGTGTGCCCCCTTGCTTGTTTATGTACCACATCACTGTGATGTTGTCCGTCTTTATTAGGAGTTGCCCTGGATGTAGGAGGTCCTTGAAAGCTGTTAGGGCATTTTGTACAGCTAGCATCTCTTTTTGATTGATATGTAGATGCCTTTGGTTTGCAGCCCATTTGCCCTGAATACACTGCCCTGCCATGTGTGCTCCCCAGGCATAATCCGATGCATCCGTTGTTATAGTTTGCCTGGCTGTAGGTAAGGTGAAAGGCTGACCCTTGTTGAGATGACATGCCTGAGCCCACCATAGAAACTTCTGTTGAAGGCAGGGAATGAGTGGAATTATTGTTTCCAAGCTGTGGCTGTGTTGAGACCATACGCTTTTCAGATACCATTGTAATTTCTTCATATGCAATTTTGCAAATGGTATTAGTAGTATGCAAGATGCCATGAATCCCAAGGCCTGCAGAATTTTTCTTGCAGGGAGTTGGGTCTTTGTTGCCATCATTTTGAAGTATTGAGTCAGTTGTTTTTGCTTGTCTGGAGTGAGGTAAGCCATCTGGGCCATTGTATTTAAGCTGGCACCCAGGAATATTATGTCTTGTGAGGGCACTAGTTTTGATTTCTTTTCGTTTACTGTGTACCCTAGACAACTGAGAAGGTTTTTGACAAACGCCAGATGCTTTAATAGAATGTCCTTGCTTTCTGCTTGAATAAGGCAGTCGTCCAGGTATGGATATATTTGAATCCCTCTTCGTCTGCAGAATGCAATTACTGGTGCCAGGCATTTTGTGAAGACCCTGGGCGCAGTAGATAAGCCAAAGGGCAGTGCAGAGAATTGGCAATGGGTTGAACCTGCAATGAATCGGAGGTATCTTCTGCAATTGGGACATGCAGGTATGCCTCCTTGAGGTCCAGCGTTACTAGCCAAGCTTTCTTGCCCAGCATGGGAAGAAGTTGCTGTAATGTTAGCATCTTGAATTTGGGTACTTCCAAGTATGTGTTTAGAATTGAGAGGTCCAGAATGGGTCTCCAGGCTTTGTCCTTTCAGGGAACTAGAAACAGTCTTGAGTAAAATCCTTGTCCTTGCTCCTGTGTAGGAACCTGTTGAATGGCTCTCATGTTCATGAGAGCTGAAATTTGCTTTTGAGCCTCTGCCCATTGATTTGGTGGCAGGTTTGGCATCCCTTTTATCCTTGGTAAAGTATGAAAGTGGAATCTGTATCCTTGAGATACAATATTTAGGACCCATTTGTCTTTTGTGATGATGTGCCAATTGTCTGCAAAAAGAGCTAGTTTTCCCCCCAAGGGAGCTGCCAAGAGGGTTTTGCTTAAGTCATTGTGTTCGTCTTCTGGCAGTTTGAGACCTGTCTTCTCCTCCTTTTTGGGTTGTGGTACTCCATTGTCGAGGCTGGTAAGAGCCTTGTGGCTGGCCTCTGCCTCTTGGGCGTCTGTATCTGCCCCAATGTGGTCTGGCAGAAGCTGGAAAGGATCAGTTTTTGGTCGGCCAATTTCTGCTGAAACGAGGAGGTTGAAGCTGTAAGAAATCCTTGACCGTCTGCATAGATTTTGCCTTATCCTCCATTTTCTTTAAAACCTCTTCTGCTTTTACACCAAATAAAACATCCTGCTGTAAGGGTGCATCCAATAATTTTGCTTTAACATGATCAGGTAATGTTTGCTCTTTTAACCAAGCATGCCTACGTATGACAAACCCTGTCACTGCTGCTCTACAAGAAGCTTCCAATGAATCAAATCCACATTGCAAAGTATGTTTTCCCACTTGTTCAGCTGCATGCAACAAATCTTGCATTTCCTTGTAATCTGGCTGATCTGTATGTGCGAGCATTTTTTGTTTTAATTGAAACATCAGATATTGTTGATATTTCAGCATGTGAAACTGACAATTTAAGGCCATCATAGCTAGAGTAGCTGAGGTATATACTTTCTTTCTCCATCTGTCTAGTGCTCTAGAATCCCTTTCAGAGGTCACAGGATTTTTAGCAGTAGAGGCTTTAACCCCTTTGGGACCCTGGGAAATGGTTTCTGGGTCAGCAACAGGGATTTTATACAGGAATTTGTGTGAGTCAGGGGCTCTGTAGTATCTGTCTGGTTTGGCTGGTGCAGGAGGTAGAGAGTCTGGGTTAAGGCTAGATTCTGAATAAACATCATCCACAATGTCTAACACAGGTGGAATTGCCAGTGGTCTGTGTTGGGGTAGTAAAAGGAACTCTCTGAGCCTTTTCTTAGAATCAGAGTAATCCTGGCCTTCCCAGTGGAAATGTTCCCTCATAGTATGTAAGGTTTCCCCAAAAGAGAAGTCTTCTGGGGGAGATGCAGAAGGGATAGACTCTTCAGCATCAGAATCTTCATAAGGGGGAAAGGAATAGTCCTGTTCCTCAGAAGAGTCTGAGGAAATTGAAACCTGGTCAGTGGAAGCGTAGTCCTCCTCCTGCCTTGGCCTTTTATCAGGAGGGGGATGGGATCCCCTGATAAGTGTAATTAAGTCTTCAGCCATCTTAAGCATCTGTTTCCTAGGCATGGGGCCTTGTACAGGGGACTGCTGTGCAGCCTTCTTTGTTTTTAAAGGAGTTTTCAATTTTGCATAGGATTTAATAGTGAGTGTAGTCGGTCTGAAGACACCTTCAGTAACTGAAGGCGTTTCAACTGCACCGGAATCTCCTTCATGAATGGAGTCAGAAGGGCCTAAAGGTAAAGGTTGTGGAGGCCTAGTAATATCCGCTTCAGAATCGGATGTTGCCTGGGGTTCTAAATCAGCGGTCATCAGGGGCTACGTAGGCGTCTCACTGAAAACTGGAGAACCGGCGACTGGACTAGCAGAGGCCTCGGAATCCGGTTTGGATTTCGGCTGCCTGTCCTTATCTTTGCATTTTTTATGCATTCCGGTCGTCGGTTGCTCCGACGGCATGGTATAATTAAATTTCTTACCAAAATAATGTCGGGCGAAATCAAACCAACGTTTAATAGTTCGTTTATTAAACGTAGCACAAAACCGACAACCTGTGATGTCGTGGTCTCGGCCTAGGTAAGGAATACAATAAGAATGAAAGTCCTTATGAGGTATTTTGCTTCCCACAAGAAATGCAATTGTTAACTTTTTCTGACATCGGACTGAGGCAAGAAAACGTTCCCCAACGGGATACTTAGCTTTATGAAGACTTCGGTCTGAAATTCTATTTGAAAATCTCAGGAGTTGGCCGACTGGCACTTGTGAACTGATTTGCTTCGGGCACCGCGCGGCAAGAAAGACTGAAGAAAATGGCGTCGGATGCATCTCATATACCCCTGGTGCTCTGACGTCAGGGAAGAAGCGACAGCAACAGACGCCGGACCAAGACTTTGGAACTCGGGCCGACTGCGGGACCGCCTGACGACAGGATAACCCAACAGTGATGACTGCAGCAGTGTAACACGATGAACATCAAGTCTGCCACATCATGTGGTGACATCCATCCTAATCCAGGTCCTGCAACCTCTCAACAAAACAAGTCTGCCACATCATCTGGTGACATCCATCCTAATCCAAGTCCTGCAACCTCTCAACAAAACAAGTCTGCCACATCATGTGGTGACATCCATCCTAATCCAGGTCCTGCAACCTCTCAACAAAACAAGTCTGCCACATCATGTGTGACATCCATCCTAATCCAGGTCCTGCAACCTCTCATCAAAACAAGTCTGCCATATCATGTGGTGACATCCATCCTAATCCAGGTCCTGCAACCTCTCAACAAAACAAGTCTGCCACATCATGTGTGACATCCATCCTAATCCAAGTCCTGCAACCTCTCATCAAAACAAGTCTGCCATATCATGTGGTGACATCCATCCTAATCCAGGTCCTGCAACCTCTCAACAAAACAAGTCTGCCACATCATGTGGTGACATCCATCCTAATCCAGGTCCTGCAACCTCTCAACAAAACAAGTCTGCCACATCATCTGGTGACATCCATCCTAATCCAGGTCCTGCAACCTCTCAACAAAACAAGTCTGCCACATCATCTGGTGACATCCATCCTAATCCAGGTCCTGCAACCTCTCAACAAAACAAGTCTGCCACATCATGTGTGACATCCATCCTAATCCAGGTCCTGCAACCTCTCATCAAAACAAGTCTACCATATCATGTGGTGACATCCATCCTAATCCAGGTCCTGCAACCTCTCAACAAAACAAGTCTGCCACATCATGTGGTGACATCCATCCTAATCCAGGTCCTGCAACCTCTCAATAAAACAAGTCTGCCACATCATGTGGTGACATCCATCCTAATCCAGGTCCTGCAACCTCTCAACAAAACAAGTCTGCCACATCACAAAATAATCATCCACCAAAGCCATATGGTCTCTATCTATACACAGCTCATCTTAGAAGTATAAGAAGCAGGCTTCCTAATGTTCATGTCTGGGTAGCCAACTGCTCCCGAGATAAAGTAGCAGCCACAAACTTGGCTTAAACAAGAAATAAAAATATTACTGCAGGGATATAACACCTTAAGACTAGACAGGACCCATACAATAGTGGTGGGTAGCCAATACCTACAAGAATACCTTAAATCTCTCTAGGTCTCATATAACCCCATCCCCACTCTTCAATGCTGAAATAATTATAGCATCACTGCAAATCAATGTTCACAGAAGCCTTTGCATTATGGGAGCTCACTTCCCCAAGGAAATAATATCATTACTACTGAAGAACTTATCGCTTGGGCATCAAGAAACATTTCACTTGAGACAATCATTTTAGCAGACCTGAATATTGACTGACAAACTACTGACAGTAACAGTCTTTCTAATGTCAGTAATCTATGTGGTTTCACCCAACTTATTGCAACTCTTACAAGATACAAACTCCTGTAGAGCCTCTGCCTTAGACTGGATGCTCTCTAATGCTCCAAACAAAATCCTCTCAACAGGTGCCTTACCTGATACTTTATGTGATCACCTGCCCATCTTTGCAATAAGGCATCATAAACCTAATCAAAAACAACATTGGTACAACCTTGCTCGTATTCTCTCCTCTTTTAGTATGGACCAATTCACTGCAGTACTAAAATCAGCTAACTGGTGGGCACTTCAAATCCTTCCACTTGATAAAGCTGCAGCTCTATTCAACTCCATATTCCTTAACGTAGTATATGTATTAGCCCCAGTAAGAACCAAAAGAATCAAACTGAATCCAACACCATGGCTGTCAAAAAATACTAAATTGCTAATGAAAGACACACATAAACTGGAAAAAATGAAAACAAGTTAAAATCATAACTGCTTGTCAGCACTATAAATGCCTCACAAATTCCATGAAAAATCAAATTAAAACCAATAAAAACTACTGCATTAATATTTAGTCAGCAAATTTTATCAGTCCATAACTTACACGTACTTCATCTACCAAAGTGAAAGTATAACCAGAGAATTAAATACCCACTGCACCCAAACAGTAACCTCTCTTATTAAACCCTTGTCACAGGCAGTCACATGTACCTCTCCTTCCTTGTTAGTGCCTAAAATACTTCCATTCAAACCAGTCTCAGTTTCTACAATCGAGAAACTATTACTAACCTTAGAACCTACCCCCTGATAACATACCATCTGAGTGCTTAAAAATTGCTGCTGATGTCCTAGTTTTTTTCTATCTCTATCCTAATCAAAAGCTCCATAACCAAAAGTTATGTCTCAATGCTATGGAAAAGGTGCTAAAGTCTTCCTCTCCATACAATCTCTACAGCCATACTGTCTCCAATTCTGCATCCGGTCTCTGGTTCTTAACTTTCTCACTAACAACTGCCTCCTTTTCCATATGCAGCATGGTTTCCATCCTTTTCATAATACATGTACAATTCTCCTAAGTTTTATAACTTTTAGTTATGTACTTACCATAACTTTAGATGTTTGGGATCCATCTCGCCTACATTCAGTACTGATGGGTTCAGAGCCGATCCCTCGGCTCCAACTCGGCACGCTATGCTATAGAGCGAGGCCTCTTATTGGCTGAGCTATTTCTTATCCCAGGATGCACCACCACTAATCCCCCAGATCTTGTTTGTCCGCATTCATGCATACATACACAACTTGTTTATATAACATTGCCAGATGTTTCAAGATGAAACAACAGGATTCGGACCTTCTGATATCCTCTGATCTCCAAGGAAGGGGGAAGGAGGGTGGGTTATTGAATGTGGAGATGGATCCCAAACATCTAAAGTTATGGTAAGTACATAACTAAAAGATGTTATGTGATCCTATCTCGCCTACATTCAGTACTGATGGGACAGCGTCCCTAGCACCTAAATCCTGGGTGGCTCATTGGAAAACACCCCTGAGCACTGTGGAACCAAATGAAGCTCGTCCTCTAGATGCCACATCCAATTTGTAGTGGGAAATGAAAGTGTGCGGGGAAGACCATGTAGCCACAGCACAAATGTCACTAATGGCAAGCTTAGAATGGAATGCTATTGAAGTAGCCATAGCTCTTGTAGAATGAGCTTTGACAGAGGTGGTTAGCTCTTTATTAGAATAAGAATAAGCTTGAGTAATACAGTCCCTGATCCATTTGGCAATAGTGACCTTTGTGACGGCTTTGCCCAATTTATTGTCCGAAAAGGATACAAACAACTGATCTGTTTTCCTTGTTTGTTTGGTCCTATCTAAATAAAAACGCAATTGCCTGTGGACATCTAATGTGTGGAATATGAATTCCGCTTTGTTAGAATACTTCGGAAAGAAGACTGGAAGTTCTAATGACTGTTGTAGGCAGAAACTGGAACAAACTTTAGGGACAAAGGATGGATTTAGCCTGAGAGATACTCTATCTTTGTGAAAAACCAAGTACGGAGGTTTTACAGACAAAGCTTGAAGCTCTGAAACCCTTCTGGCAGAAGTAATCGCCACCAGAAAGGCAGTTTTCCACGATAGAAATTTTAAATCACATGTTGCTGCCGGTTCGAAGGGGGAGGAAGTTAAGGCGCGTAACACCACATCAAGATCCCATGGAGGAGCAGGATGAGAAATCGGAGGTCTTAAAAGCGCAGCACCTTTCAAGAAGGTCTTACACAATCTGTTGCTCATTAAAGGTGGGTTTATAGATTCGTGAAAATTGGAAATAGCTGCCAATTGAACCTTGATGGTAGAGACTGAAGAGCCTTGATTAAAAAGAGAAGTTAGGAATTTCAGTACTTCTGATACAGGAATAGTGATGGGATCCAGACCCCGGAGTTGAGCCCAAATCGCAAATCTTTTCCATTTGCTAGAATACAATTTCTTTGTAGCAGACTTGTGGGCTGAGGATAAAATGTGTACAACTTCCGGATCCAAGGTATGATTCCTGACTATAGTCGGAAGAGGAGGAGCCAAGCCGTCAATTTTAAGGTGTGTAGGGACTGGTGGAATAGTCCCGACTGATGAACCAATAGGTCTGGGATCTGATCCAGGAACCATGGACCTTCCAGTGCATATTTCCGAAGATAGGGGAACCATACTTGATGAGGCCAGTAAGGAGCAACTAAGATCATTTTGCTCCCCAAGAGAGACGCTTTTTGGATCACCCTGGGAAGGAGAGGAACTGGAGGAAAAGCATAAAGCAAGCCGGTGGGCCACGGACGGACTAGTGCGTCCATAGGGCTCTTCCCCGGAGCCGGGGTGAGGGAGAAGAACTTTTTGCACTTCGCATTCAGCGGAGTCGCGAAGAGATCGCAACACAGAACTCCCCATTTGCTGAAAATCTAATTTGCAACTGTAATGTTCAGAGACCATTCGTGTGGAGAGAGGATAGTTCTGCTCAGTCTGTCAGCTATCACATTGGACTTGCCTGGGATATGAGTCGCCACTAGAAAGCGTTTGGTCGACACTGCCCATTCCCAAACTCTCATGGCCTCTCTGCAAAGGGGATAGGATCTGGTGCCTCCCTGTTTGTTCAGGTACCAGACCACTGACATGTTGTCGGAGTGAACGGCAATTACGCCCTGAGGGAGGTAATCGTGAAGGGCTTGAAGGGACAGAAGCACCGCCCTCATTTCTAGGATGTTGATATGAAGTAGGGTCTCTTCCGAATGCCATTTGCCTTGGACTGACCTGCCCAGGGAATGCCCCCCACCCCCACCCCATCTGGGAGGCGTCCGTGGTCAAAGTGGCCACAGGAGGAGGTGGAACAAAGGGTCGTCCCTGATCCAGATTGGAGGGCACCAGCCACCAGCGAAGGTCCCGTTTGCAGGTTTCCGTGATCCATATGAGGTGATTGAGAGGGAGTTCCTGAAAGGACCACTGAGTTGAAAGAAGCCACTGGAGAATTCTCATGTGCAACCTTGCTAGGGGAACTAGAAGAACCGTGGCGGACATGGATCCCAATAGCTGCAGGACCATTCTGGCTGGGGCTTTGGATCTGGGAAGTAAGGCTCGAACTTGAGCCTGTATGGTTTGTATCCTGTCTGTACGTAGATAGACCCGCATTCGGTTTGAGTCTATCTCTACTCCGATGAATCTTATGCGTTGAGATGGCAGCAACACAGACTTTGGCCAATTGAAGGTGATTCCAAGGGAATTGCCCAGTGATACGTGGCTTGTAGGCTCCGCAATAGTAGATGCTTGGAGGTGGCAGTTAGGAGCCAGTCGTCTAGATACGGAAACACCTGGAATCCTAGACTTCTCAGGTGAGCAGTCACGACCGCCAAACATTTGGTGAACACCCTGGGGGCTGTGGTGAGACCAAAGGGCAGCGCGCAGAACTGAAAATGACTGCCTCCTAGGCTGAAGCGCAGATGTCTCCTGGACGCTTGCTGTACCATGATATGGTAATAAGCGTCCTTGAGATCTATGGAGCACATCCAAACACCTTTCTCCAGCAGCGGGAGAATGGTTTGTAGGGTGACCATTCGGAACTTGGACTTTTTGACTGAACGGTTTAGAATGTTGAGATCCAAAATGGGCCTCAAGTCCCCGGTCTTTTTTGGCACCAAAAAGAATCTTGAGTAAGTCCCTAATCCGATCTGGTCTGCGGGGACCGGTTGGATGACTCCTTTTTGCAGCAGCTTTGAAACTTCTGAGGCTGCAGTTTCCCGTTGACTGGGTGGCGGGTCCGGGATTTTTTTGGACTGAGGTGGAGAGTGAGAAAAAGGGATGGCGTAACCTCCGGCGATAATTCGAAGCACCCATCGGTCCTGAGTGATACCTTCCCAGGCTTTTAGGTGCCTCGAAAAATGACCCCCGACTGGCTCCGGAGCTGCACAGTCGGGCAATCCCTCAGGGACTGTGAAAGGCTGAAGAGCCATGAAAGGACTCACGGTCTCCAGTGTTGCGAGGGCCTCTGCCGCCTCTGGGATGGAGTCTTCCAGAAGAATTTCCCCCTCCCCTGCCTCTAGAAGGGGGATCGTCCTGCTGTGAGGGGTAAGACTTCTGAGATCTACGGAACCACATTTTCCCTCCTCTTTTAGCCTTGGGGTAAGGCCGAAAGGGAGTGGAAAATCATGCCCCTACGGCAGTCAAAGTCTTACCTTCTTGCTCGCAGCGGGTCAGTGTGTCCTTTACCTTGGGTCCAAACAAAGAGGACCCATCAAAGGGGGCATCGGCAAAGGAAGACTTAAAGGCCTCCGCAAAATGACACAGGCGGAGCCAGGCTTGTCTCCGTAGAGCAATGCCTGTACCCGCCGCTCTACTCGCCCCTTCGGCCACATAAGAAATGAGCCTCATGGACGAGTTTGATATGGACGACAGCGTAGCCAGCTGAGAGCCAACCGTCTGGGCCAGCTGCTCAGGCAGGTTACCCAAGAGGGTATCGGAAAGTTCTTTAATCAGATCCCTCTGAAATCTGGTAAAGTGTGTGAGATAGTTCAAGGACCTTAATGTAAAGGCCGCTGAACTTAGGGTGCGCTTACCGTACCGATCCATGCTCCTAGACTCCTTATTAGGAGGATGGACGGACGTCAAAGCCTCTGCTACATCTTGCTGGATAGCAGATGCCACCACCAAAGCATCTACAGCCACACCTTTCGTCAGAAACTCTTTTTCCGGGGGTGCTGACAGGAACTTATTAGGACGAGCAGGCACCGGTTCCACAGAGTCTGGGTGTTCCCACGCCCTTCGACAGATCAAATCCAAGAGCTCGTCGAAGGGTGGAGACACCCAGGAGGTGGAGGGCTGAGCCCCGAAGGCCTTAAGGAACACCGACTCATGAGCAGAAGGGGGTTTGGATTGCCAGCCGCCTCGTTGTTTAAGGGCTTCCAGGATGTCTGCAAAGGAGACATCATCTGAGGACGACTTAGGGGACCCCTCTGCATCATCGAGATCAGTGTCTGATGTAAGAGACTCATCAGGGGAGTCAACGTGCTTCCTCTTGCATGATCTTTTCTTGGGGGGTTCCTCCGAAGAAGCTTCAGAGGGACCTCCAGGAGGGGAGAACCCCCAGTTGGGGTAACCTCAGGCCCCAGGGCTCCGCTGTCTAAGGACAGGGGGACTGCCAAAGACCCAGTCTCAGTATGCAGGGAAGGAGCTGGGGAGACCGTGGAGGTAGCCAAAGAAGATTTGGCTAACGCACTCCTCATGGCCCTGAAGGCGGGACCACCAGAATCCTGGGAAGGTCCCACCTCCGTGGCCACAACGGTAGACAGCACCCCTGCAGCCGACGCACCGAGAAGAAGGCTTGGGACCGAAAACATCAGTCCCGAAGTGTCCCCCCCGGGGCCGACAGAAGAAGTCCGCGTACCGAACTCCGACTCAAGAGCCGGAGTTGGAGTAAGGGTTGGGCCCGACCCGAAAACCTTCATCGGCTCCACCAGCACCGGCTCCAACGGTGCCGAGGCTGTTGGAGGAGGAACCATAATAGCAGGGTGGACCATTGGCTCTGAAGCCGACTGGGCTGGAGCCGAAACTAACTTTTGAAATACCGGAGACTGGAAAAGTCTTAGGAGCACCCTGTCGATGTCCGAATCAGACATCTTGGAAGACCTAGATGACACCGATCGGGTCCGAACCGATTTCTCCATCGGCTCCATAGGACTAGGGGACCGGCTCCGAATGGATTCGACCACTATCTGTTCCGAGGGAGATCTCAAAACAATTTCCCTCGGTGCCGAGGAGGGCTTCGGCGCCGAAGGGGAAGAGTCTGAGCCGGCAACCCTAATCGGCTCCAAAATCAGTGGAGCCGATGAAGGTGACCCGTCTGTCTCTCGATGCCCCAGTCCTCGGCTCCGAAACCAGAGGGGTTGAGACTGGAGGCATCGAGGCATACCGTTCCGCCCTCGGCTCCGAAGTCCGTGGAGCCGATGGAGAAGCCTGCCTAGGTTTCTTGGCAGTCGGTTCCGACAGACTGGTCGGAGCCGACGCTTTTTTCTTCTTCGTAGGAGAGGAAGAGGAAGATAAGGCCTCCTCGAAGGAGGGCTTAATCAGACCTTTTAATATTAATTTATTTTTCCTCTCCTGGAGGACTCTAGCAGAGAAGGCGTGACACACGCTACAGGACTCTTGTAGGTGCTTGGCGCCTAAACAATAAACGCACGAGGAGTGGTCGTCCGTTATGGACATTTTGTAACCACACCTCGCGCACTTTTTAAACCCAGAGGGTCTATGTTCCTTAGACATGCTGACTATCCCTAAGAAACAAGATTTTACCACAAATAAAGTGAAAAACTAAGTAAGTTTTTTTTTTTTTTTTTTTGAGACAAAATACAATGTCAGAAAAACAATACAATCTAGTACCACAAACACTGAAAATGAGGGTCAAGACCCTCTAACTTAAGCAGGTACTTGACCTCCTGGACACACAAAAACGCTAGATAGTAATAGGGGAAGGCCCCTCTAACTTAAACGGGAAACCTTCCCTTAACAAAAAAAACACAATTTTCCTCAACAAATTTTCCCAAACACACTCGTACAACAACAATAGCTGTTAAAACAGCTTTTGGGTTCAAAATAGCAAAATTCCTGACAGGAAAAGTCTGAATAAAACAGTACTTAGCCCAGCCAAGTTTGAGACCACGTCCTAGCTTGTAAGCGGCAAACGAGATCTGTGGGATTAGTGGTGGTGCATCCTGGGATAAGAAATAGCTCAGCCAATAAGAGGCCTCGCTCTATAGCATAGCGTGCCGAGTCGGAGCCGAGGGATCGGCTCCGAACCCATCAGTACTGAATGTAGGCGAGATAGGATCACATAACATCATCTGTTAATCAATAGTAAAACTCAGGAACTTAATCTTAGCACTTTTCCTAGACTTTCGGCATTGTATCCAAACAGAAACTGCTTCAAAAACTAGCTTGCCTAGGAATATATGAAACTTCTCTATCTTGGTTCTCCAGCTACCTCTCAAATAGGCAATACGCAGCAAAATGTCAGAACATCATCATCTCCTCTTTTCTTCCATTTTCAGTGGGTACCCCTCAAAGATCCATTTTATGTCCTCTCTTCTTTAATATATTCATTAACGATCTTCACCTGGCTTCTAATCAAGCCACTATCATACACAGATGACTCAACAATCCTCTGTTTTGATAAAGCATAAATAAATTACAGCAACTAACCGAAGAGTCTTTCTCCACCATAGAGGCCTGACTGTTTTTTACACAGCTGCTCCTTAACCCTAAAAAAACTAAACTGATCCCATTTACCCCAAAGCATTTAACCAACTTCAAAAATAATTTAAATTCACTTCTTCTAACACCATCAACACAGAACTAGTAAATCAAATTAAACTTCTAGCAGTCACTATTGATGAAAGCTTAAAATTAGATTATATAAAACAACCAGTAAAAAACATCAACCAAAAGCTAGGTGCACTCTACAGTGTTACAAGATACCTCACAGAAAATGCCAGAAAAAGTACTGCTCAAGCCCTTCTCATCCCTACACTACTTTATGCTGCTCCCATCTTGATTAACCTATAATCCACTTAACTGTCACTCTTAGAATAGTGCTAAATTTGCCACTAATCATCACTATAGGACACATTACTAACTGGTCTTAAAACCCATCAATGATCAAAGTTAAGTCATTACCTTACACTCTCCCAAGCAGTCACTTCCACAAGCTTATCTATTATCCAAGCAAATGCCCTAGTTTCAAAAACATTCGCCACCTTCATAACCAAAGTAAGCAGCTGAGATCCACTGACAAAAATTTTATTATCTGTTACAAAAGCTAGCAACTCAGCTGGTAATACTTGGTACTCCTCTTTCTGTCCAAAAATTGTAACTCCCTTTCTCTGAGAAACACAGTGAACAGCAATTATTTTAAAGCACAAACAAGAGAATACCTAAAAAATACTAGCTCTACAACTACTACATGATAAATGCCTTGCTCCTTAATTTTTCACATTCTTTCCAAGCACTACATTCCCAGTTAATGGTTCAAATTCTCCTCCTTGTCCTGTGTCTCATAGGTGTTTACTAATCTAATTACTACAAGGGCCTTTGTGAGCCTAGCCATGGATCTCACATCTCTGACAAAAAACTGGCACCGCTGTTAAGTGTAAGCAGGGACTTGGAAGATGAAACATTTACAGGCTGCCTGTGTCCACTACAGACAAAGTTGTCAAACTAGGGATGAATTCCCTGTTCCCCATCCATTTATCCAAGTTACACTTGAATTGGGTTAGGCAGGAACTCTGCTTCGCATGAATGGGAGCCTATTCCAGGCAACGGCAGTCTCTGGCATACTTTACAGCGGGTCATATCTATGTCACAGACAAGCTTTAAGTCTTTAGTTCAAGTAATTCTGGTGTTGTTTGTGGATATGCAGAAGGTCCATCAGAGTGGAGTCCAACAATGCCTTACATGCCAGGCAAAGATCTCCCCTCAAAAGCCTGTATGGGACACAATACAGGGACAGTGCTTTGAGGTAGTCTGCATAGCACATATAACTTATACCCTGTATTATTTTAGTGAGGAACCTCTGTGGCCATTACAATAACTGGAAGTACCTGGTTAGGTACATACCAAAGGTGGCACTGCACCCAATGATAGAGGTCTGATGAATGCTGAATACAGTGGAACAATGACCTCCTTGGACCGAGATGCCATAACTCTGCTTATAAGTTGCATAACATAGAATGATTTCCTCACTACTGCAGACACGTGATGGTCAAAGGCTAGATTACTGCCTATGTCTATCCTCAAGTCCCTTGCCCTGTTGACTCTTAGGGGTGTGTTATCAATATGATAGTTACCAGGGATGGCTGACTTCCCAAAGGATACTATTACACATTTCCTGGCATTTAGTTTTAGTCCATGGCTCTGCCGCAAGTTATTTGTCTGTGTCAGCGTTTCTTGTAGAATATTAGTCAGTGGGAGATTCTATGACTGCTTTTAATTTGCAATCTATAAATGTGGTCATCCAAAGGTCTTTGACGTTGGCCTTGATTTCAGAGAAATACATATCAGAAAGGAGTAGTGCCAGGACCGATCCCTGAGGGACTCCGCTGGTGACTGACCTCTATGTAGAGGTGGGCTCTCCAAATTCTAACTTCCTGGTTCCTATCTGTGAGCCAGGTGGCTACCCACTGGGTGACAGAAGGGCTTATACCTAAACTCTTGAGTTTGTCCATGACAATCTCTACCTCTTCTTCCTTCTACCACTTCTTCCTTCCACCTATTCTAAAATATTCACTATCATCTATTAATACTAATTCTCTGTTTACCTCCTTTTCTTTCCTTCTACCATGTTTATTTCCAAATATACTTTATAGCTCTCTACATGATGCTGCTATTAATTAATGATACTCTGTTTAAATTTGTGTATTTGCTGATTACTTGTATAGCTTTAATATTAAATTTCTTATGTAACTTAATTCCTGTGGAGATATTCACTGAAACGGGATAGCTTAAGGCCCAGTCAGACTATCCGAGTAAACATATGGAATAAGTAAATAAATAATAAAATTAAACTTCAGAGTATCCTGAAAAACTGAAGGCCACATTTCTGGATGCTATACTATTAACTCAGTTAAAACAATAAACTGCCAGAATTGTGGGATGAAAAGAAACATTAATTTTGGAAAACAAGACAAATCAGCAGAACATATCTAAGTATATCCGGTTTTACTATTGGTGCCCCCTTCCCATCTGTGAGGTCTTAAGTTCCATAACTTATGATGAAGAGGATAAAACTAAACAGCATACATGTGTACTTAACTTCTGACAAACTGATGCCCTTCCAAAGAAGAGAACAAAGGCTCATTAAAATAGGGTTGGTAGAGGCTGCCTGGGTTGAGGTGGTAATGTTGAGGTCAGAAACTACAGAACCATTTAAGAATGACTTGTAATCAAATGCCTACAGTTTTCTGATCACTTATTTTATTTCAGAGCATCAAAATCTGGCAAACCAATGCAATGCCTGACCCACTACTGAATTTTGACACTTGTGAAAAAAAACAATATTCTGAACAGACTTAAGAGGATTCCTTCCAAAATGTGAACCTAAAACTGTTTAATAAGTTGAAAAGTGAAGATGTACACTAATCACTCCCAGCTGTATCAAGAAACAACACTAAAACAAAAAAACGGAAAGTTTGTTTGTTTGTGTCTTTCGGCTTTTCCCGGTTAGGGGTTGCCACAGCGGAACTCCGGTCCGCTAATGATTGGTAGTGGATTTTTACTTACCGGGTTACCAGCCCTGATGCACAACCTTCAACGAAGGCATGCCCAATTCACGTATGCCTCCACAACAACACAAACAGAACTGAAAGTGATGCTCTTTTATGCAAAGCATGGCCCTTTGTACACTGAGCATTCAGATGAGCTTATGGTCAATCAAAGAAAAGCTGTAGGGGAATGTCACTCTCAGAGGTTCTTAGCCTCTTCAACCTCCTCCAACATCCGCCATTACTTGCTTATCTTATCTACCCATTGGTTCTTGCAGTCTTGTAATTAACTGGCTTTTAGCTTACACTTTTACTGTCAGATCAGTTTTCTCTGCAGCTTATATATCTCTCTGTCCATCCAAAAACTGTTAGGTAGCAAATAACATGATTAATTACAGTACAACAAGACAAGCAGTCAAAGTCAGCAGCAATCTTAAACTACATAACTGAAGCTGTAAGAATAGCCACAGCACTCCCCACAAAAGTCGGTCATCCGTCTTACTTTTTAATTATAGGAACTTTCACTTTTATGAGTTTATATGGCTCAGTGCTACATGGTTCAGTTTAAGGATTCCTCTGCATATTACCTCATTTAAGATTTGAACAGTGAGACTGTCTGGGACCCTATATATTTCACCTCTTTCAAGAAGTAAATAAATAAAAAGAGCAAAAACATGGACAAAGGTTATCTCAAACAAAGCCAAAAATCAACAATAAAAAGACAGCACTAAGCAACACAGCTTAAACTCAAATAAAACTTTAACACGTAAGTGCTTTCACATCCGTTGGCTCTTCATCAGAGCATAAAACACAACGTAACACATCCTAATATACATCACAGGCAATGAATCAATAAAACAGACCAGGTGACTTCAATGCCAGTTTTAAAGGCAAAACCTCATTTAAGCTGAAGCTCTTGTCAGTTTGCAAAGTAATTATCCATCTCATCATGGCAATTTCTGCTCTATTCATAAGATCACCCCCTGTCAAATCCTTAGTGACAAGTTGCACCACCATAAAATAAAACACATGTGAAGCATCATGTAAACTGATATGCTTAGCTAAAGCAATAGATGTTTTTCTCTTCTGTATATTGTATAGATGTTCTAAAAGAAGTTCCCTTAAAGAGCGATTTGTCTTCCCTATATAGGAGCACGAGCAGGAAATATATAGACCTATACACCAGATTTTTGGACGACTTGTTCCTGATCTGGAATGGGGGTGTTGAAAAATTATCAGAGTTTATAGTATATCAAAATAGCAGGTGTGAGTACCTGCAATTTACAATCAACACAAGTAAAAAATCTATATCATACCTTGACACTGAGATAAATATAAGGAAGAAGAGATTTACATCCAAAATACATAGAAAGGAGACATTCAGCAACTCATATCTACACTACAACAGTTGCCACTCATACAAACAGAAGAAAAGTATAGTAAAAGGTCAATTTATAAGAGCGGCAAGAATGACCTCCGAGACATCAGATTTGGAAAGTGAACTAGATCTGATAGGAAATATGTTTAGAGGGAGAGGGTATCCTGACAGTTTGATTACTGAATTAAAACAATATGTTTATAGTAATAGAAACATCAGATATCAGGCCATTTTGGGCATAAATGAGGAGGTCCTTACAGGCCAGACCAATGTGAACCAGGTTGTAGAGAATGAATATACAGGGGCATGTATCCTTCAATATGGGTACAACTCTAATGACATCAAGGCAATTATGGAAAGACACTGGAATATTTTTAGGGTGGATACGAATATCTTAAAAATAATGGGGGACAGGCCAAGGTTTGTGTATAGCAATGCAAGTAATTTAAAGATGGAATTTGAAAGGAAAAAAGATAGAGCAGTTACCCAGGATGGCATAAAAGGCACAGCAAAGTGTGGCAACTGCAACCAGTGTACATATATTGACCGTAGAACCTCATTAGTATTACAGGATATTAATTCCACAAATATAAAATTTAGGAAAGGAAATTGCAGAACATCTTGTTTAGTGTATTTGGCAACTTGCACGAAATGCAAGTGTTACTATGTAGGCAAAACGGAGAGATGTCTCCGCAATAGAATTTACGATCATTATTATTGCATTAGAAAGGGAGATGAAAAAAATGCATTATGCAAACATTTGAAGATTAGTAAGACTTGTGACAAGTTCTTATTTGGAATCTTAGAAATTGTACATATCAATGTCAGAGGGGGCAACTTAAAGAAAAAAATAGGCGAGAGAGAGGTATGGTGGCAAATTAAATTAAATGCCACTGTCTTTCCCGGCTTAAATGATTATATTTCCATAAAACCTATGTTGGATGACAAGAGAATTTAGTGCATCCAACTAGGATGTTTGTTGCCATCCCTCTGCATTTTGCATTATTTTAGTAATATTATTTTAGTAATATAATTAACATGGTTTGTGGTTATTACAGCTCAATTTCCATCATATTGTGCCAAATACCCTTTCAAATGCATAGCAGACTTGTTCTAAACATCCACTATGTCCTTAGAATTACAATCATAGGTATGTATTTGTAAAACACATTTTAATTAGCTTTATGTATCCACAACACACTGGTCCGTGTCCAGAGGTAGCAGTCAAAGGGTTAAAATATTTTAGATAATTGAATCTAATTATATAATTAGATGAATGTGTGAGAGTATATAAGCTGTATTTTGTAATTGTAAAGTGTTCTGATGAAGTCTATTAGTCATAGATGAAAGCGCTCAACTTGTTTTTTAACTGGCTTTTATTAAAAAGTTTTTTCTGCTACCTGGTGGACTGGTGAACATTTTTTTAGTGATACATCAGCAGTTACAATCTGCTCTGCATACTGCCCTATTGGAACTGTAATATTTGCTGTGGAATTTTGTGTTGCGGTTCCAGTATCGTTTTTTTCTTATTACTACTGCAGTTAGCAAATAGCTTGGGTAGATATTGTTTCCATGTAACCAGTTGGATAAAATGATTCACAGAACAAATGTATCTGCAAGCATTACAAGAACAAAGTGCCTACACATTCTGATACCCTATTCACAGTTGCAACATCGAGTAACACCAGAGTTTCAGTTACTTATTCAAGTGATATTACACTGGTATGTAATGTTATAAAGAAGGATTAGCCTAAGCCTATTCTTATGACCGATGATACAATTAGACAGATTGTAGAAGATCAAGCCCAGGTTCTGTTTCAAGAACAGGTCGCTCAAACAGCAGCTCTGTTTCAGAATGTATAGGTACTTTTCTGTGTAATACTTGCAGGTGCATTTGTTCTATGAAGCATTTTATCCATCCGGTTACAGGGAAACAATATTTACCCAAGCTATTTGCTAACTGCAGTAGTACAGATTTAGTTTATTTAGCATCTTATACTACTTGCTCGTGCTTCTATATAGAAAGACAAATTGCTCTTTAAGAGAACGTATTGTAGTACATCTAGATGATATAAAGAACAGTAAAACATCTAATGCTTTAGCTTAGGATATCAGTTTACATGATGCTTCACATGTATTTTATTTTATGGTGTTACAACTTGTCGCTAAGGATTTGAAGGGGGGGTGATCTCAAGAACAGAACATGCCAAGATGATATGGATAATTACTTTGTAAACCGACTGGAGTTTCAGTATGAATGAGGTTGGGAGAAGTCACGTGGTCTGTTTTATTGATTCATTGACCGTGATATATTAGTATGTGCTACATTGTGTTTTATGGTCTGACGAAATACCAGTGGACGTGAAAGTTGTTGCCTATTAAAGTTTTATTGATTTTTAAGCCATGTTAGTTAGTCTTCTATTTCAAGAAGCAATTTGAGGATTTGGACAGTGACATGAACGTTCTTTCATAACTACTGTTTCTTCTTTAAGCAAATCCTTACCATCACCCAACAACCTTCTTTTGGCCTTTCCTGGTTAGACAGTGTCACACCGTTTCTGCTACAGTGACTGTCATTCCCACATGGTATACAGTGACTCAAATTCACAAGGACAGCTACACATTTCATCAAAAATTAGAAGTTATGTACTTACCATAACGTTCCATCTGAGTAGGTAAACTTCATTTGTCAGCAACCTATGGGTTATCGGATCCATATTGGATCCGAGCCGGCAGCTTCCAACAGCTAAGATCCAAGCTCCTCCCCCAACCCATAATCCCCTGCTATCCCTTCCTGACCTCAGATCGAGTTTGCCTATCCATAAACCATATGATACCAAGAACCATCTCCCTACTCTAACCAGGAAATAGTCTGCCATGACAGCAGGAGACCTTAGAACATCCATATAGGTTAGGGGGATGGAGGGAGGGATGGTTGCTGACAAATGAAGTTTACCTACTCAGAATGGAATGTTATGGTAAGTACATAACTTCTAAATCTGAAGTAGTTAACTTCATTTGTCCATCAGCCTATGGGACAGAGTCCCCAGCAACCTGATTCTTGGGAGGTCCTCATGGAAGGATGTTCCAGAGCACTGCAGAGCCAAAGGATGCTCTCCCTCTGGAAACAAAATCCAACTTATAGTGATTTATAAATGTACAAGATGAAGCCCAAGTGGCTGCTGAACAAATGTCATCCAAAGACACCCTAGATTGAAAAGCCGCAGAGGTAGAATGGGCATGGACTCCTTGAGGTGTAGGCCGGCCCAAACTCTCATATGCAAAAAGGATACATTGGGAAATTCATCTGGACAATGTGACCTTTGATACAGGTTTTCCAAAAGAGGACTTAGCAAAGGATACAAAAAGTTGGTCTGATTTCCTGTGATCAGCTGTCCTGCGCAAATAGAATCTTAGTTGCCTATGTACATCTAGAGAATGCAACTTATATTCACCTTTGTTCTGATAATTTGGGAAGAAGACTGGTAGATTAACAGATTGGTTGATATTAGACTCCGATGCAATTTTGGGCAGAAAGGAGGGGTTGGTCCTGAGAGCGACTCTATCCTTGTGGAAGACCAAATACAGTGGCTTGGCGTAAAGGGCTTGAATCTCTGAGGCCCTTCTGGCCGAGGTTATGGCAACAAGAGAAGCCGTCTTCCAAGATAAGTATTTTAGATCCACCGAAGTCGCAGGCTCAAAAGGTGGAGCTGTTAGAGACTGAAGTACAAGAGTTAAATCCCAAGGAGGAACTACATCTTTTACTGGGGGTCTTAGTAGGAAAGTGCCTTTTAGGAAGGTCTTACATAATTTGGATGAAGTCAAAGGGCCTAGATCACTGCCAACATGATAATGAGAGATTGCGGCCAACTGGACTTTGACCGTAGAGCTAGCACCTTGGTCGAATAAACCTGACAAAAAGTCTAGAACTGCTGGCAATGGGGCTGTAAAGGGATCTAGGTTCTGATGCTCCACCCAAATAGAAAAACGCTTCCATTTACTATTATATATTCTTCTAGTAGATGGCTTGTAAGCGGCCACTAGGATAGCCTTGACAGGGGACGAGATACCGGGAGTCCTAGCTATTACTGGAACTGGATCAGCCAAGCTGTGAGCTTGAGGTTGTCCAGATTTGGGGTTGACAGGCCTGATGAGTGAGAAATCAGATCCGGGATGGGATCTAGAATCCATGGGGGATTCACTAGATGAGACCATACTTATGGGAACCAAGCTTGACGAGGCCAGAATGGGGCAATGAGGATTATTCTGCTCCTCAGCCGTCTGGCTTTCTTGAAAAACTTCAGCATCAGGGGCAGAGGAGGGTAAGCATAAAGTAGACCGGGTGGACAAACATGCACCAGAGCGTCCCTGGGGGATTCCCCGGATGGGGGAATTAGAGCGAAGCAGTCACTGCACTTTGTGCTCGAAGGAGAGGTGAAAAGATCGCAGCGAGGTTGACCCCATTTGGAGAAGATTTGATTTGCTACTTTCGGATTCAGAGACCACTCGTAAGGTGACAGGATGGATCGACTCAGTCTGTCTGCCAAAATGTTGGACCATCTCGGAATGTGCATCGCTATGAGAAAGCGGTTGGTGGACGTAGCCCATTCCCACACTCTCATGGCCTCTCAGCAAAGTGGATAGGACCTGGTTCCCCCTTGTTTGTTGATATACCAGATGACCGACATGTTGTCTGTCTGGATCGCAATTGTCCCAAAGGGAAGAAGGCTATGAAGTGCTTGCAACGCCAAAAGCACCGCTCTCATCTCTAGGACACTGATATGCAATGAGGTCTCCGAATGGTTCCACGTGCCTTTGACGGTCCTGCCCAAGCAGTGCCCCCCCCCACACCCGAGGCGAGAGGCATCCGTGTTCACCGTGGCTACAGGAGAGGACACAGAGAAGGGGCACCCCTTCTGGAGGGCCAGGGACTGGAGCCACCATAAGAGGGCTTTCCTGCATACCCTGCTGAGAGGAACGGGGAAGTTCAGGGGATGTAGCAGCAAGGACCACTGGACTTGTAAGGTCCATTGAAGAACTCTCATATTTAAACGTGCCATGGGAAGTAGGTTGATGGTTGCTGCCATCGAGCCCACAGCCCTCAGGACCAATTCCGTGGGGGAGCTGGGGATTGAAGAAGGGCCAGTACATGGAGTTTCAGACTTCGAAGCCGGTCCGGAGTCAAGAAGGCTAGAAGCTGATTGGTGTTAAATCTGGCACTGATGAAATCTAGGATTTGAGTTGGAAGAAGGGAAGATTTTTCGATGTTTATCGTAATCCCCAGCCGGGGAGCTAGATGGAGAAAGTAATCCCTGGCAGTGCAAAGTAGATGCCTGGTGGGGGCGGTCAGGAGCCAGTCGTCCAGGTATGGAAAGACCTGAATTCCCTGGAGTCTCAGGTGGGCTGCTATGACCGTTAACACTTTGGTGAACACCCTGGCGGCTGTGGTGAGACCAAAGGGAAGGACCCTGAATTGGTAATGGCTGGCTCCCAGCCAGAAGTGGAGAAACCTCCTGGATCGTCTGTCCATCAAAATGTGGTAGTATGCATCCTTGAGGTCTATAGAGCACATCCAGTCATTTTCCTGCAAAAGGGGGAGAATGGATTGAAGAGTGACCATCCGGAACTTTTCTTTGGCTACAGACAGGTTCAGAAAGGACAGGTCGAGGATTAGTCTGAGGTCCCCCGTCTTTTCTGGCACCAAGAAGAACCTGGAGTAAAAGCCTGACCCGGACTGGTCTGTGGGGACGTGCTGGATTGCTCTTTTTTCCAGCAGCCGGCATATCTCTTCGGCTGCCGCCTCCCTTTGACTGGGTGGGACATCGGGGGGGCTGCGGGGGACTGCATGGGGGATTGAGAAAGTGGATCTTGTAGCCTCTGGATATGATCTGAAGCACCCAGCGATCTGTTGTAATGGACTCCCAAGCTGCCAGGTGCCTTGAGAAATGTCCCCCGACTGCCTCCAGAATGGAACAGTCGGGCAACCCTTCAGGGTTGCTGTGTGGGCCGATCAGAGAAAGGTTCTCTGGACCCAAAGTTCTTCGGGTCCCCTCTGCCTCTGGGGCGGCGTCCACCCTGTCCTCCTCTGCCTCTGAAGGACGAGGGGTCCGGAGCAAAACGGGACTGTTGAGACTTCTGGAACCACATCTTCTTCTGTCCCTTTTGGTTCCTAGAGAAGGACCTCTGGGGAGCAGAGAAGCGGACTCCGACGGCAGACAACGTCTTCCCGTCTTTTTCGCTCTGGACCAGTGTGTCGTGTATGGTCTTGCCAAAAAGGGCAGACCCATCAAACGGGGCATTTGCGAACGACGCCTTCAAGGGTTCCACGAAATCACAGTGACAGAGCCACGCCTGTTGCAGTAGGATGACGCCTGCTCCGCTAACTCTAGCAGCCCCTTCCATGGCATGGGACAGTAACCGTATAGAGGTATTGGAGATAGATTTGAGAGTGGCCATCCGGGTAGAGTACACTTTCTTGTCCTCTGCCGACATGGACTCTGGGGGTGACCCAGCGTATTCTTTGATAAGATCCCGCTGGAGCCGTATGACGTGTGCCATATAATTCAGCGACCTCACAGAAAAGGTGGCTGAAGTGAACACCCGCTTCCCCAGATGGTCCATCGTCCGAGACTCCTTGTCTGGAGGATGGACCGAGGAACTCTCCTGGGCCAGTTCCTTTTTGGTGGCAGCCGCCACCAACATGGCATCTACCGGGGCTCCCTTGCTCCATCATGACCTGTCCGAAGGGGGGCTGAGAATTTTGTCCGGCCTCTTTGGGATGGGCTCTACAGTGTCCGGTTCCTTCCATGCCCTGGTAGTAATCAGGTCTACCAGGGGATCGGCAGGAGGGGACACCCAAGAGGTAGACGGGCCTGCTTCAAATGCCTCCAGAAACACAGACTCGTCAGAGGAAGGTTTTGGGGCAGACCACCCCCCCGATCCGAAGCATCTCCATGATGTCTCTGAAGGAGACGTCTTCGGGGGGTGACCTTGGGGAACATTCCCCTTCCTCCAAATCTGTGTGCTCTGTCAAGGACTCAGGGTAGTCCAAGTGCCTCCTCTTGCACTTGCATTTGTGAGGAACCTCCTCGGGGGGGCTGTCCGAGGAGGCCTCACCAACCACATCATGTTCCAGCAATGGAACTATCTGGGACGTCTGAGCAGGCTGTCCCTGGGGCTGGGTGATGGTAGGCGGACCCGTCTGAGAGGGAGTGCAGGGTGGAACCGTAGCTGAAGCCAGGGGCCTGGAATCCCTCGACAAAACTCTCTCCACGACACCGAACGCCGAAGGAGAGCAGATCTCCCTAGGATCCGAGGGCAGACCCTCCCTCGGATCCAATGTGCAGATTGGAGCCAGTGCCGAAGCAGTTGGATCCGAAGGGCCAGTATGCTCCGACCAAGGCGGAGCCGAAGCTATACTGACACCTCCGGATCCGAAGCTCAGCTCTCTCCGAAGAAAATGAACTCGACAGACTCGAAGGTGCCATCGGCGCCGAAGTACCCAATACTATTGGCGCCGACAGTCCCCCGGCTTCGACGCTACCCAGCTCCGAACCCCGGTAGTGGGTCGGAGAAGGAGCAATCGGGGTGAAAAAGGGGGTCGAGCTCCCCCCGGAGGGGGGGGGCAGGAGCACTCCCATCTGCAGCTGGGCCTGGAGAAACCTGCGCATCATCCGGTCCAAGTCTGCATCTGACATACTGCGGGTAGACCTTGATGAGGCCGGGTCTCCTCCTCCTCCGGCCCCGGCGAAAAGCGGGGAGATCGGAGCCGGGAAGGAGAAGACTCGGAGGCCCTAGGAGGAGAAACCCATTTGGCTGGTGGGGCTGATGCCGAAGCCTCGGCCCGCCGCTTGTGATTCTTTTCTCTGCGTTTCTCCTTTCTGGTGTCCCTCTCCTCCTAGCCCAAGGTAGGAGGTTGAGTCCCGGCCTGGGGAGGGGGAATAGCAGGTGGTGCTGCAACAGCCACGGCAGATGCCACGGAAGGACCGGAGGACGAAGCCAGGTCCAGGGGCAGAAGTCTCACCAGAATCAGCTTCAACCTCCTGTCCTTGAGGGCCCTGGGGTTGAATGCTGCGCAAACAGTGCAGCCGGAGGAGAGATGTTCAACCCCAAGGCATAAAACGCACCGAGTGTGGCCATCTGCTGGGGATAGCTTATGACCACACTCGGTACACTTTGAAAAGAAGGTCTTGGGTGCCTCAGACATACCTATAAGAAAACACACTCGGTAGGCCCCAAAACACACACACACACACACACACACACACACACACACACACACACACACACTAACGCGTACACGAGGGGGGGAGGAAAACACTAAAAAGGTAACTAGACACTAGAAAAAAAACACGTTAATGCTAGTGGGAAACTAAGCTAACTCACACACACAATAACTATTTGTTTAAAGTGACAAGAAAAAGGATTTTTCTCACAAAATCGACACCACTACGCCTGGAAGCTCGATCAAGCTGCTGAGAGAACTGCGGCAAACTAGATCTGAGGTCAGGAAGGGATAGCAGGGTATTATGGGTTAGGGGGAGGGCTTGGAGCTCGGATCTTAGCTGTTGGAAGCTGCCGGCTCGGATCCAATATGGATCCGATAACCCATAGGTTGATGGATAAATGAAGTTAACTACTTCAGTTTTACTGTTAACAGACAACCTCTGTTTAATTTTAATTAGCTGAAGACTCATACAGCTGTACTATAACCTCATTCAGGCATTACGGTAATGCACTGTGTGCATTTGTTGACAGCAACATTTTAACTGTGTATAAAGTTCCCTGAAGCCATGACCACATTAGAATCAAGCCATATATTGGTAGCCAACATACAAACTGTCTTGATAACTACTGTTAGCTGAGATAAAATGGTTGTGTAAAATCTTACCATAACTTTAGATGTCCTTCTCTTCACTTTGCAGTATTCATTACATAAGAGAATTCCCCACAGTAGGCAACCTGACATCAGTCATTATACAAAAATGTTATTACTGTAGGGTGCATGGCATGTCACATGTAGGATGCGATTGGATGTCGACCATAAAAGTGACATACACGAGCACCATTCTCAAACCTGACTGCCCCAGGAGGAATGCCATCCTAAGGAAGTAAGATAAGAATCATCCAAGAAGAAGCAAGGCCGGGGGAAGGAGGGGGATAGGAATACTGCAACAGAAAAGAGGACGACATCTATCATTACTGTAAGATTTTACAAAACTATTCTATGTCCTTTTATTCATCTATTGCAGTATTCATAACATGAGAGAGAATATCAAAGCTCATGAAGTAAGGGAGGAGGGAGGAGCCGAGGAGCTTTCCAGGAAGCCTTGCAGTATGGCCTGGGCATACCCTGGCTCTGGATTTAGAATTTACATCTAATTTATAGTGTTTGGTGAAGGTATGCACTGAGGTCCAGTGTTGAGTTAGTGTCCAATCCCTTGAAAAAGGCTCCAGATGAGGCAACAGCCCTGGTAGAATGAGCCCTAACAGGGGAATGGAGAGTCTTATCATAGTGAGTGGAGCAGAAGAAAACAGTTTTGGAAATCCAGGAGGAAATAGGCTGCTTGGACACAGCCTGCTCAGAGCCCTGTGGTGGTAAGAAAAAAAAGCTGAGCTGACATTCTAACAATCTTGGTCTTAGCCAAACAAAAACTGAATTGCCTGTGGAAATCTAAATTATGGAGGACTCTCTCACGAGGGTTCTGGGGAGAAGGGAAAAAAGTAGGCAAGTAGGTAAAATAAAATACATGAAATCCAGGCCACAATAACACACTACTCCCCAGACATAGTTGCTTTAACAGAAACCTGGCTAAATAAAACCAACTAACTAAGAAGTTCTCCCTACCAGTTACAATATCATTAGACAAGACAGATCACTTTGTAACGAGGGTGGAACTGTCTACTGTACAAGTCCAACTTAACTTTACATCAAATACCAAACTCCTACCCCTCCCCCAATAATTGGGACATACTTATCTCACAACTTCAACTTCACCCTAACATTTCATCACCGAAACTGATCTATATTCCACCTGGCAATACACCTGCTAGCCTTAAAGACTTCTTATCCTGGTATTCTTCCACATATTCACTATAAACCCTTATTCTGGGGGATTTCAACCTAGATTGGTTCACCTGTATATCAGAACCACCAAGTAATCTAATAAAACTCCATGGCTACCAGCAGCTAGCCCAAATTCCAACTAGGTGTGATAAAAAATCTAAAAGGGAATCCATCCTTGACTGGGTCCTAACTAACAATCCAACACTGTACCCACACACAGGCAGTCTCCCAGACACCTTAAGTGACCACAACATAATATATCTTATATGTAGTGGAACAAGCACATGCAAAACCACTAACTATAAATCTACTAGAAAAACAAAAAAATTCTCTCCTGAGGTCCTCAATACTTTACTCTGTAACTGTGACTGGACCCCCCTAAAAACCCTACCACTTGACTAGGCTGTAGCATATTTCAACAAAACATTACTACAAAACCTAGACACTGTCGCTCCATTGTGCAAAATCAAGGTTAGAACCTCTATAAACCCCTGGCTCAGTAAAGAAACCAAACAAATCCTCAAGTCCAGAGACACTGCCTGGCTTTACTAACAAAAAAACAAAAAGACACAAAGCCTAACTAAGTACCAAGAACTGTGCAACCGTGCAAAAAAATGCATTAGGCTGGACAAAAAATTCCTGCTACACTGCATTACAAACTAAGTACCAACACAACCCCCAAAAATTTTGGAAAAAATGTAAACCAACTATTAAAACCCACACAAAAGGCTACCCCCAAACCAACCACCCCCTGACACTAAAAGTTCCCATCGAAACACAATTCAACTCCCATTTTGTGAACTCAATTCTATCCTTAGTATCACAGGACAGTTCCAACCTCACTACCCCCCCCCCCCAACACAAATAACACTAATACAAAGCTTTACCCTCAAAACAGTTTCCACCACTTCAATCAAAAGCATGCTTTCCAAAGTAAAAACCTTATCAACAGCAGCAGACTTACTCCCCAGCTATTTTTTGAAACTCACAGCAGATGCTATCCCAATCTCCACTCTCATAAGCAGATCAGTTGTTGAAAACTATGTGCCCAAACTCTGGAAAACATCCTATGTTACACCCATACATAAAGGCGGCACCTCCACTGAACTTAATAACTACAGACCCATTGCTACACCCCCCCCCCGGCCAAAATCCTAGGAAAATGCATCCATACCCAGAAGCTAAAATATCTCCTACACAGCAACATCTTGTCACCTACTCAACATGGTTTCAGAACTGCCCATAGTACCACTACAGCCCTCCTCTGCTTCACAGACACAGTAAACAGTCTCAGAAATGAAGGCATGCAGGTGTCAACTCTTTTTTTTGGATATGTCCAAAGCATTTGACACTGTCTAGCACCAAATCCTGCTAAACAAACTAAACCAATATCACCATCAAATTCCACTCTTAACTGCTTCCAAAGCTACTTAACTGACAGGTACCAAGCTGTGAAATGGGAAAATTCTCTCTCTCCTCAGCTGCCCATAAGTATAGGAGTCCCACAAAGTTCTATCTTAGGACCACTACTATTCACAGTCTTCACAAATGACCTCCATACCTCCACACAGCATGCATCTATCACTCAGTATGCAGATGATACTATCTTAATCTGTGCTGCACAAAATATTCCCACCCTCCTGCAAACAACTCAACTAGCATTCTCTGACGTTGAAAACTACTTTACCAAAGCCCAACTTATCCTCAGTCCAAAGAAATCTCAGCTTATGATTATAACCAGTTCTAACAAAAACAATGATAACAGTCAATTCGCTATCTACTCCACAAATGCTACTCCAATTGCTACAGTGGCACAGGCTAAGCTACTGGGAAATAACCATAGACTCTCACCTAAAATTTGATAGTCATCTCAACTTGACTATTAAAAAAGTACATGCCAAACTGGGATCACTCTACCGTATCAAACAGTTTCTTACTAACAACACAAGATCAAACATTGCTCACTCCCAACTTCTATCCACCCTACTTTATGCATCTCCCATTCTGACTAATCTTAACAAAACTGAACTAAGCAAAATGGAAGCCTGCTATAACAGAATTGCCTGCTTTGCTGCAAATTGCTCATATAGAAATCATCACTGTACTGCTTTGAGACAGCTTCACAACTGCCCAACCTCCTAACTTACAATCAGCTCTGCCTCTGTCATTCTATCTATTACTTCCCCAATAAGTGTCCTGCCCTCAAAAACCTAGTACAACATCACTCAGCCAAAAGGCCTCTTAGATCATCAAGCAAATTACTACTAGAAGTCACCAACAGTTACAATAGCTTTGGAGACGTACTATATAGTAGTTTAGTGGCTAAAAAATAGAACTCTCTCCCCACTAGTATACAAAACACATTGTCCAAAGCCTCCTTTAAAAACCTCATTAGGCAACATTTCAAGCAAAGATGGCAGTGCCATGACTGCTCCCCACGCTAGTGAAAACGGATAAGGTACGCATACTAAACCTAAAGTACTTGACAATAGTTTTCACTCTTACTCACAAACACTGGCTAATGTACAATGTATGTACTGTACCTGTGTACTATGTATGTATTCTACCTATGTTCCAAATTTCAGCTGTACACCACAAATCTATTAATTACCTTTATTTTTAAATTAATATTTTCTTGTTTGGTCTCTCCACTGTAACTGTTGATCTGTTGCATACCACTGTAAAAACATGTCTATTGTAATTTGTGTGTATACTGATCATGTCTAAATATCTAAATGTATCTGTAATTTTTCTGTGTGGAGCTTTTCTCCCCGGGCCTCTGCTGAAAAAGGGCCTTTTTTGGCTCAAACACCCCCGGTTAACAAATGTAAAATAAAAAAATAAAAGTGTATAGACTGATTCAGAGATAGGTCACTGACTACCTTAGGAATAAATGGGTGGCCTAATGGTTAAGGTGCTTGCCTTACAAACACCAGGTGCAGTCTCACAAGGGATAATTGGCTAGGCTTACAATGGCTCACAAAGGCATTTAGCCTAGTATGAACCTATGAACTTTGAAATGACTGGTTTCTGCGCAAGGAGACCCTGTTTTTATGGAAGACCAGAAAGGGTGGAGCTACCATAAGGACCTGCAGCTCAGAGACTCATCTGGCCGAAGTTAAGACTAGGAGCAACACAGTTTTCCAGGAACAGTACTAAAGAGAAGCTGAGGAAGCTGGTTTGAAGGGTGGGAGAGTCAGCTTTTCCAAAACAAATTTAAAATCCCAGGGAGGTGGAACAAGTTTAGTGGGAGGCCTAATGTGTACGATGCCTTTAAAAAATTGTTTTGCCTCAAATCTGCTAGCTAAGGGGGGAGATGGAGGCAGACAGGCAGATATGACTGACATATGAGCTTTTACTGAAGAGTAATCCAAACCAGTGTTAAGCAATTCACACAAATAAGTTAAAACCAGAGGAATTTCCACTGTTAATGGGTCGTGATTTCATTTCAGACACCAGACTGAAAATCTCTTCCATTTTGCTAAGTAGGATTTTCTGGTATTTGCTTTTCTGGCCTCCTGCAGGACTGTAAGCACATCCTCAGACAAATAGGTGTCTGAAAAGGATTAATACTCTATCACCCACAGGGTCAACTGAAGAGTCGCCAAGTGGGGATGGATGAGGATCCCTTTGTCTTGTGTAAGGAGGCCCACTCTATGAGGTAACTTCTGGTGATTGCTATTGGCTAAATGCAGGAGGAGAGGGAACCAGTGTAATCTTGGCCAAAAGGGAGTTATCAGCAAGATTTTTGGTGTGTCCTTGAATTTTGGACAGGACTTTTGGTATGACGGGAAGGGGAGGGAACACATAAATAAACATCCCCTTCCAAGAGAATGAAAGGGTGTTCACTTTCCATACCAGAAGATGAGAACCTCTGGAACAAAACTGTGGAAGCTAGCTGTTCATGGGGGGGGGGGGGGGGGGGGCGGCGGCAAAAAGGTCTGTTTGAGGAATACCCCACTGGTGGGCAGTGTCTAGAAACACATCCATTTGAAGCACCCATTCATGGGATTGTGTCTTGGACCTGCCCAGGTAATCTGCCAAACAATTTAAAGAGGATAAGATATGCACTGCCTAAAGGGTTACCTGGAATTTTACTGCCAGCTCCCATGGCTAAAGAGCCAGTCTGCATAACAGATAGGATATGCCCCCCCCTCTCCCCGTTTGTTCACATACCAGAGGACTGTCACATTGTTTGTGAACTGTGAATGGCTTCATAGGTCCTAGTTGGAATAAGGGGTGAAAAGTCTGCATGGCCAACAGCACCACCCTAATCTCCCTTACATTGATGTACTCATTCAGTTGAGAGGGAGACCAGATCCCTTGTACTTTCAGGTGACCTAAGATTGCTCCTCAACCTACTTCTGAGGCATCTGTGCAGATCTCTTGATGAGGAGCACAAGGATATAAGGGTTATCCTGGACTGAGTGACACGATGTATCTATCTCTGAAGTTCCTTCTTCAGACAGGGGATGAGGGGAATGGAGACTTCTAAGGGGTGCTTGTTTTGCATCCAAACAGATTGCCATTTTCTCATGTGGAGATGGGCTAAGGGGAGCATGGGAACGGTGGATGCCATATGGCCCAAGACCCTAAGGAACTCTCTGGCTGTAATGTGGTAAACCAGTAGAATGCTTTTGAAGTGAGAGATGAAGTCCTGTACCTTTCAGTGGGGGAAGACAGACCTTCATATGATCTACTTGTATCCTGCACCCCAAGAAATTTGATCCTGTGAAGGGGTGAGAATTGATTGTTTTTTTAATTTATGGTGAACCCTAGGTTTTGGAGAAGACTGATGGTAAACATAACATTTTGTTCCAACTCCTCCATGGAGGTAGTTAGAAGGAGAAGCTCATCTAGATATGGAAAGATGTGTATTCCCTGGAGTATGCAGTGGGCATTCACAAAAGCAAGGCATTTGGTGAAGGCCCCTGGTGTGGTAGAAATCCTGAAAGGCAAGGCACAGAACTGAAAAAGCTAAGATGATACAGACAAGCGTAAAAACTTCCTGTAGTTAGGATGGATACATCTTTGATATCCACGGTAATTATGAAGGCTTGAAGTGGGTATTGTTAGGAAGGTATTGAGATGGGACAGGTCAAGGATAGGTCTCCTGGGATCTTCCTTTCTGGATACCAGAACAACCTGGAATACAATGATTTGCCTATTTGGTTTCTGGGGACACTCTGGATGGTCCCCCTGGTTCAGTAATTCTAACAGAACCTCTAGGAAAAAGGCAAGTTGCTCCCTGGGAGGTTGAGGGATGCCTCTGAAGGAGGGTAGTTGATACCACACCATGAAGTCTCCTTTCTGAAGAAAGGACCCAGGCATCTTGGGTTATGCTTTGCTAGGGTTGTAGGGATAGGGGAAGGCGATGAGAAAGTGAGATGGGGGTGGGAGGGGGGAAGCTTGTCTGGAAAGGACTGCTTAGGTGGCAAAACTGCTGGTAAAGTTCTAAACTGCTGTAGTCTCCTGTCACTCTTTTTTGTTCCGGGCTGTGTGTTTCATGAAAGTCTACGCACAAATACAGGCTTTGCCGGGTAATTTCTCTGGAACTTGGGTACTGGGGAAACAAAAATATGTTTCAGTTCCTGCAGTCCCTTACCCTTTTCCTGCAATGATTTGAACAGGTTAGCAGCTGCAGGTCCAAACAAGCCAGAATTGTCCAGAGGAGCATCCATAAGTTTTGCTTTAATGTCCTCAGGTAAGGGCTGAAAAGTCTTAGCCAAGAAAATCTTCTTATCACTGATCCAGAGGCAGCTGCTCTGGCAGAAGCCTCTGCATCACCACAGCTGCATTTTATGGAGTGATGTGCTACTTGTGAAGACGCAGCAAGCAAAAAAGTAGCCAAGGTTTTATTTCCTGAGTCAGGTAAGTCTGCCATCACCTGTGAAAGTTGGGACACAAGTTCTAAAGCAGATTTGGTCATATGTGTTTGGTAATTTATGGCTCTAAATGCTATGGCAGAAGTGTATAATATTTTGCCTAATATATCCAGGATCCTGCTATCCTTATCACATTCTAAGAGGGTAGTGGAGGGCAGCAATTTTGATGGCTTGTAAGAAGCCACAGAAAATACAGAAGTGTCTACAGAAGGACATTTGAAGAGAAACTTGCAGTCCTCTGGGATCTTGCAGAAGCAGTCTGGCTTTTTGGGGGCAGGTGGCTGGGAATCTGGTGCCTGTGAAGCTGAGGCAAAAGCATCAAGATAGGCAGGCAAGACAGGAGGGATAGCTGATGGGCTAGGTGATTCCACCTTTAATAGGTCATAGTATCTTTTATGTACTTCTGATACTTGGGTGCTATCCCATTTAAAGTGGTCTCTCATCTTAGCTAGGGTCTCTCCAAAGGACAGGTCTTCCACTGGTGAGTCTGTACTATCTGATTTCTCTTCTAGGGAGACATAATCCAGGGGGGAAGGGATCTGTGAATAGTAAGCCAGGGATTCATTCCCCTCAAGATGCCTCTTCCTCAGATGTATCTTCTTCCCTAATTCTTTTAAGTGGAGAGACAGTACTGGGTGGGGGGCTGTGAAACCTGGAGGAGGCCTAAGTTGACATAAGCGCATTGAAAAGGCCCTGAGTGAATTGCTGCCAATCACTAGAGATTCTTTAGATGGAGACAAATGCTTGTTTTTTTTTGTTTCTTTTTCCCAGCAGTTCTGCTTTATGTATGGTAGGAAGGCCCAACAAAGGCTTCCATTTGATCAGGTCAGAATCTACCTCTTCCCTAACAAGAATCTGTGGAATCCCCTTAGGGCCTTCCTAAATCATGAGCTGTGGATCCCCTGGGACAACCGAAATGGATGCCTGCTTGGCCTGTGCAGACGTGTTATTGCTTGGATCAAAGGTGGCGTGGACTTCATGCTCAGCCTGCAGATCTGAGCTGTTAACCAGGCATGTCTCCGGACTGTCCTCCACCTCAAGAGAGATGTCAGTATTTAGAGGCACAGCAGAAGATTCAGGCCTTTGCTTTTTGGCTTTCCACTTTAAAATCAACTCGGCTTTAGGCCCCAAGGAGCCTTCCATAGCGCTTTTTGCTAGCAGCTTTAATCCCTGATTCTCAAGGTAGACAGCTAGGAAGGATAATCTACTCAAAGTCTTTGGGACAAATGCCTGACAAACAGAGCAGTTTTTGTGGTCGTGGTTTGGGCCTAGGAAGGATAGGCACTGCAGGTGGCCATCCTTGTTTGGAATTTGTTGTCCACATTGGCACCTGCCCCTCTTGGATGACATGAACCCTAACCAAAGAAAGTAGCAAAGTCAAAAAACTGCCCAACGCGTCACTTATCTGAATTTTGAGGAATCACAAATGACACTTGGGCAATCCAAGTGTAAAAGAAAGGAATTTTGAAGATTTTCTCAGTTACAATACTTGGTGGAGAGGTTCACTCCATCCTTCATGATACCACCCTAGTACCTGCGCATGTTGGGTCTTTATCAGCTCTCTCCTTGCCCCCAGACCTTTTCAATCCAGTGTTGCTGGGGTCAGTTGTGGAGCTAATCAGCCAGGGGCTTGGCATGTCTGTGCTTTCGGGGTGGGGGTTACTTATGACCTACCCATTCCCCCTCCCTTGCAGACTACAGAATATACTTGGGGGACAGGTGTGCAATGCAGATGTGCGATGCATCACCCTACTTCTGCAGCAGCTCAGCCATGTCTCCACCCTGTTCCCCTCTTCAGGCACTTTCTCCAGCTTCTACCAGTGATCAACACAGTAGATGCCCATAGGTCCACCCATCCTCCTTAGTAACTCCCAATCCTCTCAGGTTATGTCAGGCACCCAAGATCAAACCCGGGTCACCTGGATCACAGTCAGGGCATTATCTCTCTATGACACCAGAGCAGCTCTGACTGCTCTTATTCATAATAAACATTATCCATTACAACAGTCAGATAAATATGACCAAAAACAGAGCTTAAAAATGTCAGTAGTTTACCTAGGCAAAAGTTTAATCCATCTCTCCACAGACATTCACACAATTCCAGGACTTCCTGGGTTACACTGGTCTGCCATTGCTCTAAGTGTGATGTGTTATCTCACAAACAGAAATTTCACCACCAGAGCCCCAAAGCACTCATTCAAAATGATACATCTCAGTAGTGAAATCCACTGACCTAACGTTTAGATCAAGGCAGAGAATACAAGCATCTCATTAATCTCTGAAGTTTGGTTAAAAGCCAACACCACCTTCTCTCTCCATGGATTTCAAGCCAATTTCACTGTTACTGCAATGATGTGACTAACCCATGAGCTGGTCTTATTTTCTGCTCTTAATTAAAAGATAATTCAGCTCTAATGAAGCTGCAACAAACAGTTCCAGAACTGCCTACTACCCTAAGGGAATTATTCACAAAATTACAGCAGAAAAGCCTGGGCCACTTTTAATGAATCAGTGCATATTTATACCACAGCTGAACTGGCATGCCTTTGCAAAATCCTTTTATGCCGCTACATCACAACGGGCACCTGTACCTCCATCCTTCTAAAAAACTTTAATCAGAACCAGCCAAGTTAACTACAACCAAAATTACAACACAGATTCTTAAGTGCACACACGCATGTGGACCTACATATACATTTTAAATATATACTACATGACATCTACCTTACCATGACTTCCACCTTCACTCAAAGCAGGAATTCTCACTTATTTGCATGGGCTAAGTCTGTAAGCCACTAAGGGAACTGGATGACTGAATTGTCTACACTGAAAAAAGCAAGGTGTCAGCAACAGGACTAGTCCCCAGGGAGCATCTTTTAGAGAATCCATTTGACGTACATTTTTATATGGACAGAGAATTTATAAAGGAAAGAAAGCAAAGGATTGTACACACAAGTTTTTTAATCTCCAAACAGATATCTGGTAATTCAAATCCATTTCTAAACGTGAGCCAATGGCACTGCAGGAAGAAAAAAAACGATGGGCCAACAGACCCGTTACATTTAATTTTGTGTTCTTTTCCTAAACGGGTAAGGCAACTACCTTAAATTAACCATTTCCAGCTAAAGATACTTAATGTGCAATTGTAGCAATCAGACACAGCATACAAACTTGTATATAATGTACAGAAATAGGATTAATATATTAGTTAAACACATGTTATACATGGATAGCCTGCATCCACCTCAACAGAAAACACAAGAAAACGCAATATATACATTTTTAATTACTTTCCCTTCAGGGAGAAAATCATTGTTAGCGGTACGCATTGATTAACAAAATCAGAGTAAAAAGACCATATATGTGGGAATATGATGTGGAAGCTCTGGCTTTTCTTATACAGAACAATCTTTCTGTAAGGCACTTCATTTCTGCCTTTTCCTTGTTCTTGAAATTGGGTTATCTGGCTTTTCTTATATAAAATAATCTTTCTATAGCACATTTTATATTTTGCAGTTCTTAAGTTACAGGTAAAAACCTTTCTATACGGTATTTATTTTTTGTTGTTCTTCAGGTGTGATTGATCCAAAGAACACTATGTTCTAGAATAAGCTAAGAGCCTACACCAACAGCTTTGCAAAAAAAAAACTCAGACTTTGACATTTTCTAGTATTTCACCTCTGAATTGCAACAGCAGCAATATCTTCTTAACACTTTGCAAATTTGGTGAATTCCACTTTGCAAATCCTGCTCATCATAGTTTTTTGCAGCTTGGAAACTGGTCTGCATAAACAAAAGCAATTTCTGGATCGTAGTTGAATATTTCCATGCTTTCACTCATAAGGTAGAATCATAACAAAATTCAAATGGACTGTATACATTTAAAAAACAATACATTTTGAATATTTGCATCTAAACCACACGGAGCCGGACTCTAGGGAATATGCTACAAATAGCCATTCTTTTTCTGGTAAGAACACCAGTGATACTGGCACAGAATAATTGAATCACCAGATTACATTTCACTGCCTTTGAGAAGTGATTACTAACAAAGGAGTTAACATCTACTCAATTATTAGCAAAGAAAACAGCTTTTTTTACTTTAGTTTTGGACTCCTTATCAGCTGGATGATAATCTACTGGCCAGTGCTCTTACTCTACCTCCACCATCCCATATGCATTACAGACTCTCCAACCAGAGGTCCACCTCTAACGGGGCCCAGTAAGGGCACCTCTGTCTTCAGTGGAATGGAAATACATGCATGTGACCCTTCAGGGAGGTGGACAGAAGATGATGGCCCACCAGTCAAAACATCACATACATAAGGGCTTCTGCTACACTCCCCACATTCAACAATGGGCTAACCCCTCTCCTATACAGTGAATGCAGAATGGTGCCATGAAGAAATTGTTAGCACCTATGTAGTGACTTGTTCCTTCCCTACGTGATATAGCCACATCTTCTCTCCACACTAGTCTCAATACCAGACCTTTTGAGAGGCACCCATCCCCAGCGCATCCCTACACCCCCCCCAAAAAAAAAGCAAGCACACAAATCTCTTTGAAGAGAATGTGGAAGGTCGAGACATCGAGAGCACTCAGTTTCCACAACTGGCCCTAGAAGGATATGGAGCAGGCCCAGGGGGGTTGTAGAAAGTGGTTGCCCGGTATGGATTTAGGACAGTCAGTAGCAGTGCCATTAGGACAATGTAGACTAACCAAAAAAATCCCCAAAAGACTAAAAACAAATAACCAACACACTGATGTTAGTAGCATTATAGTATCAAAGGCTAAAGAAAAAAATAAATACCATAAAAAAAGATTAGTGTATAATGCCAGCAAGCAGCAGCAGCTTGAAATGCACTTCAGCATCAGGTTGTCCAGCAGAACTGCACAGCATGGTAACAACCATGTAACTGTTACCTTTACAGCTGCAGTATAATTTCATAGACGTGACTATAGAGCAGTGCTTGTTTCACAATCTAGAATACTGCATATATTCCATTTAAATCACCTAAAATTTGCCAACGAGCAAAACTACAATGTAACTTCAACATATAGCATCATAATTAACTCTAAACAGAAAAAAAATATTAAAGCAGGCAGTGAAATCACAACTATAAACAGCTCACAATGTCCAAACTCATATATATATATATATATATATATATATATATTTTTTTTTTTTTTTTGGGTGTGAAATTTATCATGCGTCTATCTACAAGCATAAGCAGGTGACAGCATTGCATAATGCAAAACACATAGCTAATGCTGTGACCATACTTCTCAACCTCTTAGAATAACAAATCTAGACAAAGCCATTAATAATGTGGGGACAAAGACCCAAAAATTAGGGACAATTTTTAAACACTGCTCTTACAAAAGTTAAAAAGTGGATAGAATAACAGCTTTTGAATTAGCATGAATTTTTGGAAGGTATGAAGCCTGGAATGGAAATGTCTGTCATTATATTCTGACTTGAATCCACAATAATTTGCTAGAAAACCACAATTTTATAAGAAACAGACCAAAAATGTGAGGCACAAATCTTGATATTCTGCGAATATCTGGACAGTTGAGAGGTATGGCTATGACATAAATGATATACCCGTGTACTTCCCTAACTAAAAATAAACCATGTAGTGTTTTCTGCCTTGTACTGCTTACCTGTTGATAAACTCTCCTTTGCCGCTTGCAAATGTCCGTTGCTTTATCCTCTGCAATCTCTGCTGCTTTCAAAAGAAAACAAAAAGAACTGTAAAATGCACTTTTCCACTTACAACCAGAACTATGCAACAAAAACAACTACTGACCTCCATCAGGACCTACACCATGCTGTAAGAGATTTAATGTCTTAGCTAGCACTGCACAGGCACATTTTGTACAATGCATCTATCAGAACGTTCATACAGTAGAGAGTTGATTATCCGAATGTCAATTATCAGAACCACCCTTCCAAAGTTTTCAGGTAGGAAAAATCATAACATCTGAAAATGTAAACATTATAAGCATTTGCCTGAGCACTTTTCTTGTGCTTGTAGCCAGCTCATGTGTGAAAAATATTCTTTATTGTCAATTTTAATTGCTGAATGGTTGAAAAGTTAACTCCTGCATGCAGAAAAAAACAAGATTTTAGAAGTTTTTTTATCCGGTTCAATTAAGTTTGATTATCCGAACAATTTGATTATCCAAACTACCCTAGGTCCCAATTAGTTCGGGTAATCAACTCTCTACTGTACTCAAAAACATTCTATGTGATAACAAGGAATTGCTGACTTTTGTATGTAACTTTTCTCAGTGTAGCATCTTGTTTTGTAGGTCTGCATTAATTTTTTTTGTTTCAAATTAGTGTAATAAACATTACAGTCAGTTGCGTCAGCAAGTGGGATATGAACTGGATTATTCTATAACTTTACCTTCATTCTCACTCAATTATACTGTTGCAGCAGGCTTCAGCTGTGACTCTAACCCACTAAGGGCATGTACCTCTCATTATAATGGATACAGCAGCTGACAGTAACATACCACAATGTGTTTTACTAGCAGTCAACACTACACTTAACTAGTTTACTTGTGCATACATTTAGCTCTTCTAATTCACAAGGGCAATTCTATATTTGAAGCCAATCCTTTCAAAACAAAATGGCCAATAAGACATTAGGGTTATGACAGCATAGACTGTTTGCATTTACAGAACTCCTCTCTTTAGTACATTCTTCCTGCTTTCCATATGAGATGGCATCAGGTGCTATACACAGCTCTGTCCAGCAGATTTAACAACAATAAGAAGTGACTTGCAGAAGAGTAAGAAACAGTATGTCTTACTTGCACAGGTAGAGTCATGGGACTAGAATTTTACCAGCAGTATAACATTTGCACACTGGTGACACTGAAGTATATTTTTCTTTGTAATAGTACACAGGAAATAGCTATCAATCTTACATTAAATAAAACTTGACATATATGCAGGAAAAGACAAAAAAACAAAATGGATACGACATAAATGTTCCACATTCAAACACAATGACCATGGATTTTCACAAAATATAAACAACTGATATATCTGAGTTTGTATACAAGCACAATTTACTTGAGTTAATAGGAAATTGTTGTTACATACATTATGATACATAAATGTATAACCAATTATTATTATGTAGCTGCAGCAAACAGATGGAATGGTTACTCTGATAACTGATGGGGTTTTCATCCCCTCACCTCCAAGATTTTTCTTTGCTTTGCTGCCCTGGCTGCTTCCCGCTGTGCAGCATAAAATGCCTCTTCTTCTATCTTTAACTTCTCCTCTTCTGCTGCTAACTGTGTGTGAACAAAATAATAATGGTTAAAAGAAGCAGAACCTCTCTACTCTTCCTAGCGTGGAAACAAACAGCAATGGTTAATGGAAAAATAAAAGACAAAAGTAAAACAATGACAAACAAAAATAAAGTATGACTCATGATTTCAACAGGAATGCAGCATTGCACATGCTCAAAGCCATGCATAAACATGCATGATGTTAAATGTTTCCTGCCATCTTGCATTCTCCCAGTCCAGTTAATTTTGCTAGCAGATGCAGGTACAGTGTTGTCACTTCTGATGTTATAGTAGAACAATAAGAAACTGGCTGGATATACAGCCTAATCCAATCTGAATTACTTTCTAATAATTTAGTTATGCTTAAACACTGCCTCCTGTATACCCAGTCATTAGTCTGCACTATGAATTATCTAAAGCAAAATGTTGGCAATAGATTACCCTTAAAACAGTGCTATCAGCTGCTTCTGAATTACAGCTCCAGTCTTGATTGTATGAAGTGCTATTTTACAACAATCTGCAAATGATGTAACTAAGTCAAATGCTTTGTTAATTATGGGGAAGCTATACTGTGAGGCAAGATACATGGTGTAGAATTGCATGTATTTGTTTTATTGCAATTCAATGTACCTTTTGTTATGCAAAAATGTGGAGCACAACAGTTATTTTCAGCTACAGTCTGGTGAATAGCACACATACAAGGAGGAAGGAGACCACACACAATAAAAGCACTTGAAACAAAATTTTAACAGAACAATACAACACAAACTAATGAATACAAAGGACAACTGCAGGTTCAAGGAAAACACAAACCACAGCACTGGGAATGTGAAAGTCAAAAAACACAATACATCTGAGATGGAACTGCAGGCCTTGATCCAAGTGTCAATGGCCAGAGTTCATATACAGAGACAAGCACAAACAAGCAGCAACATCATTAACAGTCCTATCCATTGCACTAACCAGAGTACCCTGGAATTCTTTAGTCAAACTTAAAATTATCTGTTCTAGCCATTCCCACAATCTCTGCAAGCAACCATTCTAAATTTCCCCACTATGAGAAAGAAAATGTGTCTAAAAGAGCTATTCCTAAAATTCTTTCATGACCTGTCATGCCATGTGTACATACAGTACAATAAATGAAAACATCTTTGTTCTGCACTGTCAGCACTATTCACTATAAACAGGAAATAAATGAATGCAATTTCCAAGTCAGAAGAACTAACATAATGTACTGCTTGAGACGTTTATGTCCAAAAAAGACAATTGTAGGTAAAGGCTTTAATTCAACAGGCAAAAACAGGTTGATTGTATAAGTATTTTTTTTTAACTTAAAGGAGAACCACACCCACAGACTCAAAAAACATGTTTATTTCATCATGGTTTGGTGTTTTCTACATTTTAACACCACTCTGGGACTATTTACTGTTTTTTAAATATTTTATACATAATTTCTGAGTCTGACCACATGGGGTCTGGCATCTTGAAGTAATTTTGATTGTTTAGACTGCCTCTGGGTATCCCACAATGCAGTGCTCATCTGTAAAAAAGTTACATCATGCGGGCCTCTTTCTTCCTAAAGCTCCTGTCACTGCATTGATTTTACATGCACACCCTGCTCTATTTCAGTCATTTTTAAGTAACATTTCATGCCGATCAATGACTACTTAAAACACAAACAGTGCAAATACCACAGAACAGACTTTCAAAGTACTTTTTACTGCTGTTTCTTTTAAGAATGGCTAAACTTCAAGGTTTTTTTTTTTTTTTTGTGAAATCTGAATTGTATTACTTTGACTCATCTCCCATCCCCCTTCATACCTAACTTCCTTAGCTATCAAAGTGCTAAGGGTAATTTGAGCTGTTACCTGCTGTGACTGACAGCTCACAGCAGGACACTTGACTCACATACTGTTTCCTTGTTCTAGCCTTTACTTTCTGTATGGGAAGGACCAGAGAGCTGTGACATCACAGCATGGGTGGGTTTTTAGGACAGTCATGGTGATGTCAGTTTGAGGAAGGAATTAGCCAGAAAACTACCTGTATTCAGTGGCCTTGATGACATCAATGAAATGGAGACTTTTCCAGGGTGGGCTAAAAGTTTTTTTAAAGTGAAACCACCACAGTACAGTAAGGTATTGTTCTAGTGGACAGAAACAGTCAATTTAAAATATTTTAAATGCTGTATTGTTGTTTATTCATAGCAGGGACTGTAAATAGGGGGAAAAATGACAGAGAAATTAAGCATTTAATATCAGAATCCGGTTGTTGTCCTTTAATGGTATGGGTAACTTAACAGAATGAAAAGACTGTAACAGAATAGTCATTCTACCATGCCTCTCAACCTCTCCGTGTTAAGTAGAGTGCTAGGATTTTAACTTCTAAATCTGTATCTGCTCTGCTTTGAAATGAGACAGCTCAGATTTCTTTTTTGTCACTGACTTCATTGAACAGCCAATAAGAAAGAGGTTTCCTGCAGCTTATCAAATCAAAACAAACCAGTAGCAGCCAAGAAATCTAGCATTAGCACTGGCTTAAAAAAAAAAAAAAAGGTACCATTGATGCTGAAGACATTTTTGATCCTTGTTAAAGATGGGTTTGGTAGGTGACAGTGCAGTGCATTTACAGAGTGGGACACAACCTCTGAGCAAGAAATCTGGACAAAGCCATAAATAATGGGGGACAAAGGCCCACAAATAGGGACTTTTTTAAAATATTGTTCTTTACAAACTTAGAAAGTTGATAGAATAACAGGTTTGCTTAATAATGAGATTTCTGAAGGATATAAAGTCCCAAATGTCTGTCATTATTTTCTGTCTTCAATCTTTAATGACTTGTCATTAATTTGCCAGAAAACCACATATGAAAAACGGGCCAAAAATCTGGACATTCTATGAAAATCTGTACAGTTGAGGTGTGTGTGTGTGTGTACGTGCATGGGCGCATGCAAGCATGCTCAGGGAGAGGGCATATCTCTGTCTCTCAAATGTCCCTGACTTTGGCTCATATTACTGCACTGTTCCTTGACTCCCTTGTAGAACTTCTTATTTTCTGATAAATCATTGAGGATTACAGTCAGTCAGTAATGCCAGTCTTCAGAGTTTCATACTTCTTATTGTTACAAAAATGCATGTTGATGCTACACCTGTTGTTCTATTACCATTTTAAGTAATTAAAAAAATGCAACTTTTTTCAGCCTTTTGTTTTCCCCCACTAAATTACCTTTGGCTTTATCCAAAATTCTTTAACAAAAAAACTGAGAGGTATTTTGGTCTGCTACTTATAAAATGTGTGGTATTCTGCCAAATTGTTTTGGACTACAGTCATTAAATAAGTGAGTTTTAGACCAAATCCTTCAGAAATGTTTGCTAATTCAAAGATTGTTACTCTAGTAAAAGTTTAACTACATAACAGCAACATTTAAAATCTGTCTCTATGTTTGGGTCTTGATCGGGGGGTTGCACTGTATGGTTCTGGCAGCAGCAAAAAGAAATACATTTCTCGACCAATACTTGTGTATTTGTGCATTGATTTGACTGTAAGCAGATATCTAAGATGATCACATTAATACAAGTGGTTGTAATACAAGTGGTTGTACTTGTTTTTTCTTCTCTGCTGCTGACCATCCACTTCCACCAGTTCCTCTCCTTATTCACTGGGTCTAGCGGATCCACCACAGCCACTTCCAGGCTCAACCTGTTCCCAGTCTGAGACCAGTGAGTAGATCGAGAATGCTGGTGCACTGTCATACTGCTGCTAAGGCAGTGCACACTAACTCTGCCCTCTAGAGGTGCCTGCTCACTTCTGCTCATGGATGCCCTCCTGACTGACTCATTGCTCATCAAACATGGAACTGGCCAGGCCCGTACACTATATGTTGCTGGGTGCCTAGGCTGCCTTGCTTTCCTCAGGAGGGGTGAAACAACATCTTCCGCTTACTCCCATCTTCCCCCTACGGCCCCCTAAAGTGCCCATTCCACTAATCAAACGTGGGTCATCTGGAGTACAGTAAGGGCTTTACCTCTCTGTACCACAGGGATGTTCAAGGGGCTGTAATTCTTGGTCACATCTTCGTGTGTGGGGGGGCAGCCTGCGAGCGTGTGGTGTGTGTGTATGTGTTTGTTTGTTTGTAATGAGCACAAGTAAGATATATGTGCACGCAGAAGCAGCTATGCTGGGTGTACAATAAGCTATCTGTTAAACTGCCAGCATGCCTTCACTCGTCATTCAACAGGAACATCAAAAATTATAGCAGAAGGTCAAAAATCATGGTACATGTGTAAATTTGTTCCAAAACTGCCAAAATTATTGCCTATAAACTCTCTGTTTTTTTCAGTAAAATGCATTGCATTTTTTCATAGCCCTGTCCCCTCCCTGCTTATCATAACATTACAAATGCTTTTCAAGGTATAATTATACACACACACACACACCTGAGCAACAAATGTGATGATATTCACACACACACACACACACACACACACACAAATGTGATTGTCTGTAAGAGAGACTTGTACAATTATATACACCTTACCTGCTTGCAATTAAATGAATGAATGAATACGTAAATAAATGACCCAGAAATATATTTCAGCTTGCTGCTTTTGGAACCATTCAATGCAGTCTACTAGAGCCCCTCACACTTAATCAACCTCTTATCTCAAGAATCAGGAACAAAGTCAGAGTCAGAGAAATATTTTAAATATTGCTCTTATATAGTTAGAAAGTTGCTAGTACAATAGACTTCACATTCACAAGCATTTTCTGAAAAATATAAAGTCCAAAAAGTCACATGTTTTTCATTGTTTGGAGGGATCAACAAATATTTACCAGGAACCACTGAATTTTATTAGGATCAGCCCAAAAATATAAAACAAAAGGGACAGTTGAAGTTATGCCATCTGCACAAACACAACCACACACACACACACGCTCGCCCACCCACCTCCCAAACAAGAAGATGTGACCAAGAATACAGAGAGGTAAAGCCCTTAATATACCCTAGATGACCCATATTTGATTAATGGTATAGGCACTATAGGGGCTATAGGGGGAAGATGGGAGTAAGTGGAAGTTTTGGAAGCTAAATGCATTTCATATCCATGCTATCCAGTAAATATTTGCTCCATGGCATGTTGGAATACTTTGCTGGCAAAACTGATGCCAAATAGCATTCTCAAAAATCTGTATATCCCAAATGGTGTGCTGAAAATCATTAATAAAGATGAGCTGTGATCCAACTAAATTGGACAAAAGGAGTTCTTAGCATCTATACCTGAGAAAACAGTAGAATTCAGCAGTAATGCTGCTACCTCCTCTGCTGTATGCATTGCGTGATGAGATGCTTAAGAGCTTTATTTAAGTCACGAGGATCAATACATATTTGAATATCATCTGAGCTTTTCTTATGGGCTACTACCACAGATGATACCTAGTCAGTAAGTTCTGACACAGGCGTGAGAACAGCAGAATTTACCATTCTGTCTAATTCTGCTTTAACTTTACTTTGCATTGCTACTGGAATCATACGTGCCAACTGAACAACTGAGTTTACCTCATGGTTCTGGTTCAGCTTTGTGGAATATGTAACTGGAAGTTTATCAAGTTTATTTGTGAACAGATCAGCATACTGTTTTAAAATATGTCGTGAAAAACTACCATTATCATTTGTATTTAAATGATTAACTTCTTTACTGAGTGAAATCAGACCCACATATAGACTGTCTTTGAGGCCTATTAATGACTGTAGGTCTCTATAAACTACATAGAATTGCAAGCCATAGCTGTTGCCACCAAAATGGCAAGAAAGGACTAAAGTGCCATCCATCTGAATTTCTTCGCCACCATAAGCAACCAACTTTGTACACCTCGTGGAGTCAAAATACTCTCCAGCTTTTAATTTTGCATACGCTTATACTGACATGATATTACATTTGGATCCAATGTCCACTTTGAGCTCTACTAGTTTCCCATTAATTTGTACAGTACAGAATATTTCACTCTTTGCTGACACGCATGAATTTTACACCAACCACAGAAACACCATCAACATAAAAAGATTCATCATTGCCCTACGAGCTTGTCACAGTCTCAATTTGATTTACTACTTGCTTCAGATTAATCTTAATATTAGTATTGATTTGCAAAACATTTTAAATAATTCTACTTTTTGCACTTGTGACACTGCCTCCCATAAGCTAAACATTTTTCTTGTTTGGATTCATGACTGCCCCTACAATTGCGACAATTAACAATGGGAGTTAATGAGGTAAAACTTTTCGGTTTACACTTAGAAGTCTTTATTGTTTTAAATTTCTGTTGCACATTATCGACATTTGCAGTGGCAGTTACAGCAAGCATGTTCATATGTTTTTCTGTGAGCTCATGTATCTGGCAAACTTCATTAGCTTTGTTCAGTGTTAACTCACTATCATGCAGTAGAACTTTCCTCACTGTAACACTGTTTATACCATACACAAGATGGTCTTTTATTAAATCATCTTGCAAGTCCCCAAATTGACATGTTTTAACTTTATTTCTTAAGTTAGTATCAGTGTCAGATCACCCTCCACAACCACCACTCCACCTTTCTAGAGACACTGGAAAACATGAAGTTCCTACCGAACACCCTGATATTGGGCGATTTCAATTACCCTACTGTTAACTGGGAAAACTACTCAAGTACAAACTCCTGGGTCCAGCGCTTCCTCAAATGTATCAACAAATGCCCTGGATCAGCTGGTAAACTCCCCTACCAGAAGTGAAAACATATTGGACCTGGTCATCACCAACATGGGAGACAGGTGTCCCACACCAGAGGTCAACCCATCACTGGTTAGATCAGACCATAAACTAATCACTCTGTCCACACCCCACCACGACCCCCAACTAAGGAAACCGCAGTAAAAAAACTTTTCTAAAGCAAACTTCACCTTACTTAAGACAGAGGTGGTAAGTTTTACAACCCCCACACTAAAGGATAACGTTGCCCAAGATGCAGAAGCCTTTACAAATGCACTCTATGAGCACCTACAAGGATACATGGATCGTGCCATCCCTAGCAAAACCAAGACTCACTCCCCTAAGAGAAGGAAACCAGTCTGATGGACCCCTGCCATAAACAGGCTATACAATAGAAGGAGGAAACCAGTTCAGAAAAAAAGCAAATCCCAATCAAGAATCTAAGTGGCAACTCGCAGATATGCTCTGAGCTAGTACAAAACAGCACAAAATATACTGAACCTACTGATATTGCCAACATCCTGGCAGACAGATTCAGTACAAACTTCACCCCCCTCTCACCCCCCAAAAGGGCCCACAACAATACCAGAAAAGTGTAGTGTCCCAGAAATCACAAATGCACAGGTGAAAACAGCCCTTTCAAAAGCCAAAAGCACAGTGTCAATGGGGCCAGATGGTGTCCCTGGCTGCGTCTTGCACGAACTACAGAACAAACTAACCCCCCATCTAAACACACTGCTCAACCTCAGCCTCTCCACAGGCTACGTGCCCATAGAATGGCACACAGCAACGGTTATTCCGCTCCACAAAGGAGGGGCCACAACTGACCCTGGTAACTATCGCCCCATAAGCCTGACGACCCTGGTCTGCAAGGCTATGGAGCGCATCATCATGGAACTCATTAACAAAGACATTGGGAACCTCCAAACTCTTGACCTGACCCAGTTCGGCATTGTTAAAGGCAGATCATGCCTACTAAACCTGGTTGACTTTTTCGAGACAGTCACCAAGGCCATAGATGAGGGGAAGGTAGTTCACACAGCCTACCTTGACCTCGCCAAGGCTTTTGACACTATTCCCCACTCGGGAATTATAGAAAAACTCACCAGCCTGAACATAAACCCCTACATCATGAGATGGGTTGCCAACTGGCTTACAGACAGAACTCACACGGTAAGAATAGTGGGCTCCAGGTCCGACTCTAAACCAGTCACAAGTGGTGTCCCACAAGGCTCGGTCCTGGGACCCCTACTGTTTGGCATATACTTCTCAGAAGTACAGGCAAACACAGGAGGACTATGGCTAACCAAGTTTGCCGATGACTGCAAACTGGGAGCCATAATTGACTTTCCAGCTGACACGGACATTCTCCAAAAGGGCCTTACTGAGACAGACACTTGGTGTCAAAGTCATGGTCTCAAGCTAAATGCCAGAAAATGCATAGTCATCCCGTCTGGGAAAAACAAAACATCCATGAATTACCACATAGGTGGCAGCCCCCTTAATACAGAAGAGATAATAAGAGATCTGGGGACCCAGGTAGATAGTAATCTCTCCTTTGACAATCATATTGCCAAAGTAGTTAGGAAATCCTTCTATGTAGCCATCTAATTATTAAAGGGTTCACATCTAGAAATAAAGAGGTTACAGTGCCCCTCTACTCGTCACTCATCTGACCCATCATTGAGTACAATGCCCCGTTTGGGATGTACCTCACAAGACACTTCCAACAGATGGAAAGACCACAAAAGTACCTCACCAAGAGGATTACTGGTCTCAAACATATGTCCTATGCAGCCCGACTGGAAAAACTCCAGCTGTACTCAGTGGCATATCGCTTACTCAGAGGTGATCTCTGCCTGACTTACAAAGCCATGTCCAGCTCAGAATTCATGGACATGCTCCACCTAAAGAAATCCAAGTCACTGCGAGCCACTCGCTCTAGTGAGCTAAACCTCACACAACAATAAATAGAACATGCTGGAGGGATAGATTCCTGTCACAGAGACTCCCCATGCTTTGGAACAAAATTCCTAACTACATTAGGCAGAGCCCCTCACTAACACTCTTCAAGAGAAACCTTGACGAGTGTATGGGTAACAGAAAATACACCCCTGGAATCACTTCACTGGCTCTTCTTGACAGAGGCTCAGTTAATTAATCAATGGGGCGGCGAAAGCTGACACACTCTGGCTAGGCTTATAAATGCCCTCGGGCAGACAGCCTAGTACCTACCTATGAACCTATATGCTTCAACAGTTTCACCAAGCTTTTGATTCCTTGAATTAGATTTATGCCTTTCCGTCATTATATTTGTCTGATGGTTACACAGTTCCATGAATTTACATTTTAAACAGTTTGGGTCTTTCCGCGTTTCTACTTGAGCAATAATATGGTGGTTTTCTCCCTCTCCCACATAAACAGCAGGTGCATAGACAAAAGAACGTTCTCACTCAATGGCCTCTGAGCCAGCTAAATTGAGAAGTATAAATGGCCGGGTGCGTAAATCGTTATCAGAATGTGCAGCCACTATGAAAATATAATATTCTTGTTCAAACGCTTGCTAATTCTCTGCAATAGTGCCATCAAACACCAAAGGTTCAAACCTGCAAAATCCATCTGACATGCTGTTAAAGTAAATGCAAACACCTTATACACTTTTCGGTTTATGAAACTATTTGATATGCTGTAAAAGTAAATGAAGTACCTGTGGCACTTTAGACATTCGTTTCACCTTGGGGAGACTTGTGCAACTTACTGCATACATTCATTGCAGTTTGAAGAGGTTTGCACAACTTTGGATAGTTTGTTGAACTTTGAAAAGACTGAAATGGCTTTTAACATTTCGTTACACTTTGCAAGATTTAAACGACTTCAAATCCAGCTTCTGACACCATGTTAAAATGACGAGTGAAGGGATTATGACAATTTAATAGATAGCTTATTGTACAGCCGACATAGCTGCTTCTGCATGCACATTCTACATCCTACTTGTAACACATGCTCAGTACAATTAGCTTCATACCGCCCCCTGACCTGGAAAGTTCCTTAATCTATAGTGGCTGATAACGTACAGAAAGCATAGCATAGCACACTGTTCTATAGTTACCCTGCTATGATTTTGAAAGCTGAAAAGGCTGATAGTTTTGCATCCTTTTGCATCCTACATGATGGAATAGAGACTGGACTGGACACTGAGTTGAGTGGGCAGCTTTAGAATAACAAGTATGTGTTAGATCAACAAAAAGAGAGGTACAACTGGTGGCAATAATGTATTTTCTAATTACTAAAATGTAAGTTACATTTAGGAATATTCCACATGTGAGATACTTTGAATAAGAGAATGAAATCAAAATATACACAGTGATGCGCAGAAGTAGATGAATCGGTATGGAAGACTGGCTTAGAATGTTGCAAAAGCGGGTGATATAACAAACACCTATTGACCATGACACAGGAATTCCATAACAGATTATTTGATTAATAAAAACACAGTAACAAGAAGATTAGCTATACGTGTTTTACAGATCATGACTAGCTTATAATGAAGTGCAGGAGTGGTGCACAGTAATAAACAAGGATAAAAGTGCATTAAGAAATTGTTAAATTATACAAAAATGTAAGAAAAGTTGAAAAAATACACCCTTATGAGATGGTCACTGCCATAGAGCTATAGTAATAAAGGTGGATGAATGTGACATACAGATTTGTGGTAACTTATGTAGACAAATACATAAAGAAGAAGAGTTAAACGAGATAAATTGTGAATACACAAAACACAAACAATAGTTGTTGTGACTTTCGGCTTTTCCCGGTTAGGGGTCGCCACAGCGGAACTCCGGTCCGCTAATGATTGGCAGTTGATTTTTACGTACCGAGTTGCCAGCCCTGACGCACAACCTTCAATGAAGGCACGCCCATTCACACATGTCTCCACGCAGAAGACACTCTAACTGAGAGTCGAACCGGACAGCGTCTTACTGTGAGGCGACAACACAAACAATAGTACTATTTTAAAATTAAATTCCTATACAGAAAACAGATAGCTGCTGACATCTGTCAATCTTTTAGGAATGAGAAAATTTAAATATTAAGACAAACAAGTTCTGGGTGAGGTTATTCATGGTCTAATCAGGACTTTTAAGGAATGCAAGATTGTAGTACATATCAAAAAATGACCTAATGGTTACAGAACTTTTGTAAGAATTTTTAGTGCTTCCTTAGATTTTTTAATTTATTTTTGCCTTGCAGTATTTAATTTGATATACTTTATTACACTGAAAATGGTATACTGGTTTTAATAATCGAATAATTACATTACATTGAGGTGGTAAGTGTTTTCTTAAGGTAATTATCTAACACCAGAGAAAAGAAATATTGAAGAACATAGTGTGATAGTAGGCTGGTTGCACTGCCACCAAATGTGGTGGTACGAATGCATCACTGCCACCAATGTATCACTCAGATGGCAGAATGCCACCCACTGTCATCAATATGACTGCTACTGGTATGGTTTGAATCATACCACTGCCAACCAAGGATGAAGTAAACGCTAGAAATTGCTCTCAAGCATGTTTGAATAACTAATACACAAAGTACCACTTGGCCACAAAAGCATAACGGGAATATGCACTGCTGTCATCAGCTCCCACACTGGACTACACTCAGGCCAAATACAGAGCAGAATCTTTGGCTAAGCAGACCCAGGCACCTGCTTCTCATCTCTCTCTGTAAAACAAAGTTTTTTAGTGTCCCTTCAATCACTGTATTTGTTCTACACACAGATTATTATTTACACACACACACACACACACACACACACACACACACACACACACACACACACAATTCCTCTGGAATGTTGGCAGAATTTTCCAATTCCCCTCAGTTTTCTTTCTGGTGTGGTAGTACTGCCACCCCTCTGAGCTTTGGGCCAGAGACACCCGGTAACTTGGCTGCTCCTAAATTAAACCATATATGAACTCATACCCACTAATATATCTCAGTGGTAGTAGGCTTAAGCAGTCAGACAAGACACATTCAGCATAGCTTGTTAACCTCTGGTGTAAATAATGATTACCCCCTTCTCAGATAAACCACAGTGTCTAAATATATACTTATAATAAACAAATAAATGCCAGCCACAGGAGTTTAAAGGCTAATAAGTGAGTTTTATATAAATAATAAAATAGTACAAACAGGTTGGAGGGGAGGGACCAACAAAGTTACTGTATGCAGACGATGTGGCAGTACAGGCAAACTCTGAGCTAGAACTTCAGCAAAGGATAGGAGAATAGAATGCAAATCTGAAGGCACATGGGATGAAACTAAACACAAATAAGACAGTGGTAATGGCAGCAAATTGGGGAAATCAGAAGAAGCTTAGAACAGAGATAGAAGGGAAGATAGTAGAACAAGCAAACAGCTTCAAGTATCTGGGAGGGGTGGTTGAGGAGAAGGGTAGTCTGAATGAAGAGGTCAAAGCTAGAATCAAAGGGGCTGCAGCCAAATGGCATAGAGTATCAGGTGTAGTCTATGACAGAAGAATGCCAAAGAAGCTGAAAAGTAAGATGTACAAGACAGTGGTGTGACCAGTACTACTGTATGGTACAGAAACGTGGGCAGTAAAGGCAGAACAGTCGAATAAGCTAGAGGTGATGGAAGTGAAGTGCCTGAGAAAGGTGGTAGGATGCATACTGTGGGACAGACGAAGAAATGAGGACATAAGAGCAAAAGCCAAAGTAGCTCCAATTGCAGTAAAGATCAAAGAGAACAGATTACGGTGGTTTGGGCAAATGTGTAGAAAAGCAGAAAACAATCTGGTGAGGAAGATTTGGGACAGACGGGAAGACGGTAAGAGGAAGAAAGGACATTCAGCAAAGAGATGGATGGATTATGTGAAAGAAGATCTGTGACAGTCAGGCATGAGTGTTGAAGAAGGCAGGAATGTGGCACTGAATCGAGAGAGTTGGCGACAGTTAACATAATACCCCAACCCCATGTAGAAAATGGGCAAAAGGGGGCTGATGATGATGATGATGATGACAAATATCTACAGAAAAACATTCTCCAGATACCTATGTTCTCTGGCTACAACCTACTAAAGAAATACTACACCTAACTACTATATTATTATTATTCACAGTTAGGTCCACACAAACAACACACTAACATCTAGTTTCTATAACATAGTATGGTGCACACAGTTACATACTATGTCTTTTCTGCAGTCCCCAGTGGTCATCACATGACAGCACTTTTTGGACATTGGAGGAAACAAATGATAAATCTATCTACATTACTACATCCTTGACCTCATGGGCTCTAAACAACAAAACAATAGCAGTTCTTTAACAAATCCTGATGTGCTCCATAAGTGGAATATGCTGCACTTAAATTAAAATGCTTACATACAATACTGACCACAAGCAATGGCTACTAAAGTTGTGCTCAGGATAGCCTTACAATCAAACACCTTCTACAGGTGTCACCAATAAGCTGTGTGATATACAGAAACCAAAGAAGGGTGAACTGCTTGTGGTCTCCGTTACATGAACAAGCCCAATGAAAAACATACAAGATACAGGGTGAAGGTCAAATGTTGCCCACTCAAAGTAAACTGCAAAACATTTTGAGAGAGTCTCCAGTGACTGCATAAAAGAAGTTTATCCTTCATGGGTCTACATTAGTGGAATGAAAACTGCATTGCGCGAATCCCGTTTGCGTGACACACACTGAGTGAACGTCAGAAATATCGAATGCCATAAATAAAAAAACAAACAGATGAAAACACTTACTAACTGCGCCTCCCACACACCCGCTACTTAAATATACCAACTCCGAGATCGCACTACATTGAAGTAAAGGGAAGAATTCCCTATGGTGATCTCCATTCATTCTTCCGATATTCCCCACATTCGCTCATTGTGTGTCATGCAAATGGGATTCGCGGAATGCAGTTTTCGTTCCACTAATATAGATCCACCCTTCATGTGTACTGATGCCATTCAAACACCCTATGAAGAAGCAACATTAAGGCTTGAAGTGTGATTATCCAAACCATCACTAAAGGATGTGATGGCTGCACTCAGTTAAATCAATAACTGGATGGGATCCCCCTGACTTCTTTGGAACCAGAAAGAGATGGAATGAGAAGCCCTTCCTTGGGCAAAACAGTATCTAATGACATTTTGCATGTAAAAATGAGACTATGTAATTGTCTCTACAGAAATGAAATGTTCTTTCAGAAAAGGACGGACTGGGAAATATCCAAAATAAGCACAGACAGACTTGCAAGGTGGCAAACAGTGTAAAGTGTATTTCATGAGCCTGATGGCTTATCAGAAAAGGGAAGCTAGAAGATGAGAAATACAGGCACATTGTTCCCATTATTCATAAACTCATGCATCAGCATCCATTCACACTGTGACAGTTAAGGAATCAGAAAGAGAAGAATGCTTCCTCTGACAAGCACATAATGTCATCTTTTGTACCATGTTTGTACAGCAGTCAGAGTGACAGTATAGGCTATGCATTTAACAAATGGGACAACTGGAACAGCCTATACAGTGAGGAAGTGCACACCAGAGGTGTTGTTAAGGACAACACGAACAGGGGCTAATAACACTACTACACCTTACTGACGAACCTTAGTGCCATTCAGCATGTCATCTACTTTCCACTACACAAACACAATGCTGACGTTCAGCGTCAGGCTGGGAACTGTTAACAGTTAAAACCTGGGAATGGTAGGGCCTGTGGAACCCACCTTCACCAATATCAATAAATGGACAAGCACTGAAGGAGGTAAAGAACAATAATCCCCTGGCACAAGTTCAGATCCAGAAACATGCTCTTGGAACTCAAGAGACTGATCCTCCCACAACTGAAGGGTATTAACTTGTTCTAACAAGACAAGCAGTAGTAGTAAATTTTTGGGTCTCAAGTTTAACAGCAGGTGCTGAAAAGAGCCTCGCTTAATGATTCCCTGGCCTCTTTGGAGATAAAGAGCAGAATAAAAATAGTGTGAGAAAATTCAGAATCCATTATTAGCACTGTTGGTTGTGAATTACAGACAGGCTGGGTTTTAAACCAGGGCTGCATCTACCTTCATCCTTTCATACTCTTCCTGGGATTTTCAAATATGCACTTTAGCTGGTTCTTGCGGAAGGTCACCTTCACTGCTGTTTCACCACAAGTGTTAAGGATTTCAAGTTCTTGTTCATGATATCAGCAAGTTATGAGATTGAAGTGCTACTACTTCCACAATTGTTGGAAATGTGTTCTGGCCCAGGTGAAAAATGTGGCTCTTACAATGGTCCTGACTTCATGACCTGACAGACTTGGGAAGACGTGGACTGCTTGCACTTTTTATGCAATGAACATATCAATTTTCCAAAGGTGCACATTAAGAGGTATGAAATGTGACAGTGGAGAGAATGAAATGAAGATAGGATCACGGTGACGTGTGTCAGTACCAAACATGGGATGTGCGCCCTGAAAATGGGGGTTCAGGATTTTAAGAGCCACGTGGGAAGACACAAGAATGATCTACACCAAGTGCTTCAACTATTTCCTAAAAACTTTTTAAACCACACTTCGTTGAAGATGAATATCACAAACCACGTACCAACAAACCAATGACACCTTCTTCCTTTCAATAAATAGACGTCTGTTTATTCCACAATGAAGTAGAAAACAATAAATTCCACCATAAAATCTCCTAGCGCCTCGGCCGTAACAGCCTTTACAGAGTAAAATGCAAGCTCTTAATGTATCCTATTTATAACGCAATCAATTTCAATTAATTAATCTCACCAATTATACAGAATAATAATCTTTTAAAGCTAAAACAAACATTAAATAAAATGTTGCCAGTTAAATTCTTTATTTAGCCTATTAGGTTGCATAGTATTATATTTAATAATAAAGATCGATTCCTTTTTCCTTAATGTATGCTTAAGCATATCTTCACTGGCAAATTGTAATGAAACCTGTTCCAAAACTGTTACTTTTAAACTACTTGTATTTCCTAAATGTACTCTATTAAAGTGATCTGCTACGGGACTTATAATTTTATTATTCTTTATGTCCCTGACATGCGCTTTTTATTCTTTCACTTAGACTTCTTTTACTTCTTTCTCCAATATAAAAACAATCACAACAACATTTAATAACATAAACTATTCCCTAAGTTATACAGGAAAAACTATCCTGTGTTTCAAACTTTTTGCCATTTATTCTCTCAAAAGTTGATACTATAAACTGACAGAACACTTGCCACGAGGGCTTGTGCCCAATTTTGTTATATTCCTGTTAATTTGCACTTTTGGTTTGCTGTATTTACTATGTACTAAAAAAATCTTTTAAATTACGGCCCCTCTGATAGGATACTTTTAATTCTATTTTTGATACAGAGGAAACTTCCCATTTTATAAGTTTCCAATATTCGTTTAATAATCTGTTGAGTCTATCTGAAAAAACAGTATATTTGGTAACAAAATTAAAAAATTATCAGCTGAAACCATTTTTCCATTTCCTATGTTACCTATGTAACTTCTTTTCTTGCTAACACCGTATTTCCCATATATTTTAGCATAACTTTCCATAACCAATTGCTCTTCATTTCCTCTTTCCAAAAACATTTTTAGAACTCACTCAGCTTCTATTTGTGACTCATTCATACACTACATAACCTCTTAATTCTAAGCAATTCCCCATAAGGAATAGATGCCAAAGTATGTGATGGATGGCAACTAGTGGCTTGTAACATTAAATTCAACTGATTAAACTTCCTATGTATCCTAGTTTTAATTTTCTCATTAATTATACCTTCTACAGAAATATCCAAAAAGTCATCTTTTGCTCCTATTTGTGCTTCATCATATTTAATTCCAAATCTATTGTCATTTAAAAAAATGCAAGAATTCAGGTACCTCATCTCTACCTCCTTGACACAAAAATATAAGATTGCCTATGAATCTAAAATAGTGTCTAACATATTTTTGATAAAATATGCTTCTGTAAATGTGTGTATTTTCCATCAACACCATGAACAAATTAGCATACATGGGGGCAAAAGTTGCCCCCATGGCTGTGCCTTGATTTTGTCTATAAAGGTTCCCCTCAAATTCAAAAATATTGTTTTTCAAACAGAAATGTACTAACTCTTTACTATACTGAGTTCTGGGATTATCTCCCAGAAAATACTGTAAAGCTTCTAGTCCATATTGATGTTGTAAATTTGTATATGGACTAGTCACATCTACAACTAAAAAGTACATATTTTCTCTCCACTCTATTCCTCCCACCTTCTTCAAAAAAATCAAAGGAGTCCTTAATGTAAGACGGGAGCTTTAGTACTTCTTTCAATAAAAATTCATGCAGAAGACAGCCCAAATTATGAGTAAAATATATGAGTTACAAAATGCGTAAAATGAATGAGTCACAAACAGAAGCTGAGAGAGTTATAAAAATGGTTTTGGAAACAGGATATGAAGAGCAATTGGTTATGGAATGTTATGCTAAAATATATGGGAAATACGGTGTTAGCAAGAAAAGAAGTTACATAGGTAACATAGGAAAAGGAAAAATGGTTTCATATAATTTTTTATTTTTTGTTACCAAATATACCGTTTTTTTCAGATAGACTCAACAGATTATTAAACGAATATTGGAAACTTATAAAAAGGGAAGTTTACTCTCTATCACAAGTAGAATTAAAAATATCCTATCAGAGGGGCCGTAATTTAAAAGATTTTCTAGTACACAGTAAATACAGCAAACCAAAAGTACAAATTAACAGAAATAGAACAAAACTGGGCACAAGCCCTTGTGGCAAGTGTTCTGTTTACATTATCAGCTTTTGAGAGAATAAATGGCAAAAAGTTTGAAACACAGGATAGTTTTTCCTGTATAACTTAGGGAATAGTTTATGCTATTAAATGCTGTGATTGTTTTTATATTGGAGAAAGTGAAAGAAGTCTAAGTGAAAGAATAAAAGAGCATGTCAGGGACATAAAGAATAATAAAATTATAAGTCCTGTAGCAGATCACTTTAATAGAGTACATTTAGGAAATACAAGTAGTTTAAAAGTAACAATTTTGGAACAGGTTTCATTACAATTTGCCAGTGAAGATATGCTTAAACATACATTAAGGAAAAAGGAATCAATCTTTATTATTAAATATAATACTATGCAACCTAATGGGCTAAATAAAGAATGTAACTGGCAAAGTTTTATTTAATGTTTGTTTTAGCTTTAAGAGATTTTTATTCTGTATAATTGGTGTGATCAATTAATTGAAATAGACTGTGTTATAAATAGGAAACATTGAGAGCTTGCATTTTACTCTGTAAAGGCTGTTACGACCGAGGCGCTAGGAGATTTTATGGTGGAATTCATTGTTTTCTACTTCACTGTGGAATAAACAGATGCCTATTTATTGAAAGGAAGAAGGTGTCATTGGTTTGTTGGTACGTGGTTTGTGATACTTCCTAAAACCTCTCTGAAGTAACAGCATTAAGTTTATTAGGAATACTTTTAAAAGAATTACAAAAAGGTGACAATGATTTTCAGCAGGCTTGAGGAAGCATAGACAGCAAACACTGACTGACATACTTTTATTAAGAGATTTTAACTTAAATAAGCAGGAGAAAAGCTAGGTGTCACTGTGTAGTACTTTTTTGCTATGTGTTTGCCTTCTACCTGCTGACCATCAGCCCCAGTCCAGTGAGACTCAGCTTATTTGCTGCCTACTGGCAACAACATGATTGCTTATATGAGGTACAGGCAACTGGATTGAGACATCATCCAGGCAGGTATGAAGGTTGTTTGGTTCTATAGCCTTTTGTAGACCATCAGCTTTCTAGGGCTCCTGCCCTCTTATCACAACTTGTGCTCAGCCCTAAAAAACAAGCTACTATTCCCTCTCTCATAAAATTTAAAGTCCTCTCTCTCTTGATAACAACAACTGAAGTCACTTCTCATAGCAAAATATTAGGGATGACAGTAGATGAATATCTTAAATTCGACCGGCATATAAAAAAACTGCATAAGAAAAACTGATCAAAAACTAGGCATCTTATGCAGATCCAAAACCTTTCTCACCAATGCAACTAAAAGTACACTTGCCGCTACTGATCTCCTCCCCACACTACGTTATGGTATTCCCATTCTTATTAACCTTCAGGCATCACAAAAGTCAAAATGTGAACAATGCTAAAATAAAGTTGCTAAATTTGCAGCTAATATAGCTTTCAGAACCCAGCACTGCATAGCACTAAAAAGCCTAAATTTTTGAGAACTACCCCATCAACTTACATGTACACCACTTCTTACCACCTATAAAATTATACAGAAATCATGTGCCTGACCAGCACTAAATAACATTCTACATAATTATGTTCCTAGACAGTCATTATGATCTAATGACCAAAAACTCTTTGTATATCCAGAAACCTATCAAATCTGCTGGACATTTTCTGTACTCATCGTAGAGTTAAACATGTACCTAAAAATTGTATAAACAATTGTGTAAAAAATGTATATACATTTTTTACACAATTGTTTACACAATTTTTAGGTACATGTGTTACAGAAATGAGAACTGTATCAGGTGACATGGTGTCATGTGAGGTGACTGAACATGTGACTATGAATCTGGTTTTAAATATGGCTACCATTCTTTTAAGTGTCTGATGAAGTTGAGTGTAAGAATACTTGATGAAAGCACTAACCATAAAAGTTTAAGAATTACTGTTGCCTGACTATTTTTTGTTGTTTTTCAGTAGTTTGTTTGCAGTTTGACTGGTTACTTTTTGGGTATGGCAACTGGTGAGTCTTTAACAATCCCCAGTGGTTCATCGTCCCCCTTAGGAAGGAAGAATGACCAGGGGGCTGGAGGATGTGAAATAAGTCGGTTAATGGTTTTAATCAACAACCTAATTAAAAAAGTGGATGATTTGACTGACCTTGTGAACAGCGAATGGCTCCCTAACAACCGGGAGCTGGTTACAGTACAGTGTAAAACTTTGAACCGGGCTGGTTTGACCCCACCAGCCAGTTCAACAGTTTCAAAGTCACCTTGAGGGAATATTGGGAATCCAAATGCAATTACTCTTACTAATTCAACATCTTTAATACTTAGTGACGGGCTGCAACCAGGCATTGGTTTGCAGAATGAGGTTAACCAAGCTGATGGCAATGCCAGCTTTTCCAACAATAACATCACCATTGTGGATAACCTCAAGACTTTGGATTATAAGTCTTTCAAGCTAAAGAAGTTACAATTTGAAATCTTCTCTTTCAAGGAATGCATCAAGCGGCACCAGGTGCTGAAAGGGCTTCGTACCTGGTGTTATCCAACAGGGCTGATTTCCAATTCAGCCTTCCATGTTGAGCTCTTGATACTGTTCGATAAACAAGGGCTCGAATTTCTGGAGGTGCTGGTTAAGCACTACCAATTCATAGCAGACACCCTAGTGCAGGAGATCAACGATGTGGATAATGCTACCAGGACGGACCTTGATTTCTCCCGGTACCAATTCGATTACCAGCGCGTTTTTGCTAGTATCGACAAGTAAATGGAGAAATTAAAATCTTTTACAATTAAAAAATTGAAGCGAGATGAGGACGAGTACAAAAAAGGGATGGCTTATCTGGAGCCTCCCCCCTCACAGCAATGGAACGCTCGAGCGGAAGTGAATAACAATTTTCCAAACACCTGGGCTAACAGTGACAACGAACCGTCCAATATAGGAGAAAACAACCACTTCTCCTGCTTAGACCAACAGGACTTGGTTGGTACAAGTGAGGGAAATGGAGGAATAACCCTACAATACCCAGGAACTAAGAAGAAGCAAACGGCTTCAAAACTGAACTGAAGCTGTTCACTCCCAGGCAAACACGAAAGTGAGGTCAGCAGCTTATTATCCAAATTTTCACCAGGGCAGAAGCAAGATCGGGCAACCCAGAACAGTGGACGCAACGGGTGGAAGACCAACAACAAGCGTCGAGGCCACAAAAGGTAACATCTAATATGGTGTTGGAAGCAAATACTAATTTTCAAAATCCTGTTTCCAACTGTAATTTGCAACCCACCTTAGGACAGCCCGAGTTGGTACGTTTACCACATGTAACAGTTGACTCTGGAGGTGACTTTAAGATTTTTAACTACTCGGAATATATTGTTCAACCGGAATTAATGTCCTTTCTAAAGGCTTGACATTTGTACCAACTAAAAGAATGGACATTTGTGGTGTATTGATTGACATAAAGTTGTACTAACGGAAACCCAATTTAAACCTGTTGTTCAATAATGAGTTGAATGTAAATGCAGAGCTTAAAGTACCCAATGTTTACAATCCACCCTTACATCCATTGTTGAATATATTTGAAAGGATGTGTGACATTGACCTTAGGTGTTTATCGGCTACCAAAAGGAATAGGTTCAACAATGTGAATAATCCAGGGAGAACATGTCAAGGGATGAATGGGTTTTGATAGACACCTTGAGGAATGCTGATATAAGAATTGTTAAGGCTGACAAGGTTGGTGGGGTTTTGTGTTGTTTGATTCTACAAACTACATACATAGAATGGAAAATATGCTTAATTTGGCTACATATATGCAGGTTTCTCTAAACGAGGTATACCAAGCATACAACCGTATTAAGGTGTTTGTTAACGACTTGGTCATGGAGAATAGGATTGATCTAAATTTGGTAAATTACTTAATTATGGTTTCCCCTAAAACCCCTGTGCTTCCAGGATTCCGAAAATCCACAAATGTTTGATGGACCCTCCCATGCGCCCAATTGTGGATGGAAAGGATGCAATGACATACCCATTGGCAAATTTTGTGGACAGTTTGTTGAACAAATACACATCAAGGGCACCCTTTATTTGCAAGGACTCCTGGTCTTTTTTGGAAGCAATAAACAACCAGGTCTTTCACCCTGATTTTAACTTTGCCGTCAGAGATTTGTACACCTTTATCCCACGTGATGTGGGTATCGAATGGCTCGAGTTACTATTAGTAAAAAGAGGGGCACCTGTATCTGAAATTGGCCTAATAACAGAACTGTTGGACATAAACAAAAAGAAATTGTTGGACAAAATTAACGGCCAGTTTTATTTACAGAACAGTGGGGTGGCAATGGGGGGCAGTTTTGATAACCTAGTAATGGCCTTTTGGGAGAACTAATTTGTGCATAACACCGTAAACAGATTTAAGAGTGAGATTCATTACTATACCATATTTTTGGATGATATTTTTTGATCTTTAAGGGAGAAGAAAGTACGTTTAAGGAAGTTATGATACACTGCAACAACACAACGGATTTTCTGGTATTCACCCACGTATTTCATACTGAAAGAATAGCTTTTACTCATGCAGAATTAATGAAGGATAATGCCAACAAACAGTATTTAGCTAAAATACATCGGAAGGACACTTATTGTAAATCCTTCCTCCACTACAGTAGTGCCCACCCCCAACATTAAAAAAAGTCTGTAGTAAAGGGACAACTGGTCAGGGCTGCCAGAATGTGTACTACTGCCATTGACTTTGAGGAGTGTAGATTGTTACTGCAAATGTTCACAAACAGAGGATACCCTTGTAGACATGTTGAGCAACCCATTTGAGGAAGTTCAAAATAAAAGGACAGATGGCCATTTTGAAGCCATTTTAGATAACAGCAATCAGGGGATGAGTATTGATAATAGGGTACCTATTGGAGGCGAAAGTAACCTAAGGGTCAGTTATAGGTACGTCTTCATTACTACGTTTAGTTTAGATGGTGAAAACATTACACAGATTTTGCAAAAGAATTGGAATATTTTCTAAATAGACAAAGAATTTATTAAATTTGGACCTGCATCAAATGTAGTTTACAGGAGGGGGATTAATTTGAAAAACTTCTTGGAACTGCCACCCCCAAAGATGATACGTATTTCAGGTATGTACAAATTATACAATTTTTAGGTACATGTGTTATAGAAATGAGAATTGTATCAGGTGACATGGTGTCATGTGAGGTGACTGAACATGTGACTATGAATCTGGTTTTAAATATGGCTACCATTCTTTTAACTAGTGTCTAATGAAGTTGAGTGTAAGAATACTTGACGAAAGCACTAACCATAAAAGTTTATGAATTACTGTTGCCTGACTATTTTTTGTTGATTTTCTGTACTCGTGCCATGTTGCTAAGGCCCGGAACTCCTTATCTCTATCCATCAGGTCAATACCCTCCCTCCCATCCTTCAAAACCATTCTTTTTTTTTTCAAAACCATTTTTATTTTGTTTTCATTATAAACATATACAAATGTACATATAACAAATACAATAAAACAATAACAAAACTATTTACAATATTTAAATTCATCCATGATAAAAAATCATTTTATCCATGAGAAGTTATCAGTATTTGTTCAAAAGGTTTTTGCCATGCTATTTTTTTATGAATAATGTTATGAATTATATAACAAATGGTTTGGAGTTCTTTTTTACAAACAGCTTTGGCTAAATTAATAAAATCTTTAAACATCAAATCTTGTTTACTTTGCCAGTTCAAAGTAATAACTTTTCTGGCAATTGCAAGAATTGACCTGAGTAACTGAATCTGAGATTTAGGTATTACATTAGGTATAGGAACATTGAGTAGGATTTGTGAGTTAGAAATATGACAGTAATCAGACCATAAAGCATTTACAAAATATCTGAAGTCTTTCCAGTATTGAACAACATTTCTGCATTAAATGAAAATGTGAACCCAGTTGGCCTCTAGTAATTCATCACATTTCCAACAGTTACTTTAACAGTTTTTGAGTACAAGATTTATTTTATGTGGAGTATAGAAACTCCTATTCATAAATTTCCATGTATACAATCTCCAATATAATGAAGAAGAGGTACCATACGTAGAATTCAATAAAATTTTTTTGGATTCATCAGATATTTGTTCTCCATTGATCTTTACATAGTAATTCCAAAAGTCTGAGTCAAACTTTAAAATGTCTTCTCTTAGTATCTTATAGATAGGCGAGATACTTAATTTTTGATCATCTGTCTTTTCAAGACATCTAATAAAAAGCTGAATCAAACTAGGTATAGATTCAGTCTCTAGGCTGATTGATACTCTCATTTTGTTTTCTATAAACTGCCGTAATCAGTGTATAAACAACCACTGTCTTGACCATAATCAAAACTACATCTTCAAAACCATTTTGAAAGACTTCCTAAACAAAAGCTGGCTGTGTTCTTACTCAGCATCAGGATAAACTCTATCCCAAAATGTGCACAAATACCTATTCGTACCTTACATCTCCTTACACTCCCCTTCTTCACTCACTTCCTTACTTCCATAAATTTCTCTCCTCCGTCTTTCTCTGTAAATATACTATAATCCTACTTTTTCTCACTTCATATTGCAATTTCTGTTTGTATTATAGTAACTTACCTTTAATTTCTTCATAAACTGGCTAAAATTTCTCTAAATATTAAATCACTGTCCTATAACTTGTACCTATTCTAAACCAATATTTCATATTATGTTTACTTTGGAATTATGTAAACTATAGTTGTCTTTTTATTATTATTTTTAAAGATTGTAAAATTATTGTTCTTAAAATGTTTTGATATACTTTGAAACTTTTCTCCCCAGACCTCCTCTGAAAATGGGCTCCTACCCAGACAAACTTTCCCAGTAAAAAATGTCAATCAATCAATAAATAAATTACACTGTCCAAGCTAGCAACCCAAGGGACTCCCAAGAGAGGATTAATATCCCCAGCAATCCTCTCTCTCTCTTGCTTTGTCTCTAACCCTGTTGCTGCCTTCTCTCCCAGCTTGGAAAGAGCTAGTCTGATCCACTTATTAACAGAAAACCAGACGTGTTTCCCCTTTAAGCCATCAACCCCCCCCCCCCATGGTTGATATGAGCACCTGTATCATTATAGGGGCCTTTTATGTCCTTCTCATTCATGTGTACACTTAGGTTCATAGATAGGTACTATGCTATTGGCCCTAGGGCCTATATAAGCCTAGCTAAAAAGGTGCCCTGGCTTTCGCCACCCAAGAAAATTATTTTCCTGTGCCCCTGTCGAGCAGAGCCACAGAAGTGATCTCCGGGGTGAATTTCCTATTTCCCATCCAATAATCAAGATTGTTCTTGAAGAGTGCTAATGAGGAGCGTAGTTTGAGATAGATAGGTAGTTTGTTTCAGAGTATGGGAAGTCTTTGGGACAGGAATCTATTCCTCCAGCATGTTCCGTTTATTGTGGTGTCCCTAGAGCGTGTAGCTCGGAGGGACTGGGATTTCTTTAAATGGAGCATGTCCAACAGCTTTGGGTTTGACATAGCCTTGTATGTTAGGCAGAGATCGCCTCTGAGTAGGCGATATGCGACGAAGTAAAGCTGGAGTTTTCTAAGATGGTCTGCATAGGACATCTGTCTGAGGCCAGGAATCCTCTTTGTGAGGTAATTCGGCAGCCTTTCCAGTTGTTGTAGATGTCTTGTGAGGTACATACCAAAAGGGGTGTTGTACTCTACAATGGGTCTAATGAGTGACGAGTAGAGGGGAACAATTATCTTTTTTTTTCCTGGATGAGAAACCTTTTGTGATTAGGTGTGCCACGTAGAAGGATTTCCTGACTACTGTGGTGATGTGATTATCAAAGAAGAGACTAATGTACACCTGTGTCCCAAGGTCTCTTATCACACTTTCGGTGTTAAGTAAGCTTCTGCCTATGTGGTAGTTCATGGGTACAGAGTTTTTACTAAAAGGGATGACAATGCACTTTTTGGCACTGAGCTTGAGGCCATGGCTTTGACACCAGGCATCGGTCTCACTGAGGCCCTTTTGTAGGATGTCCACATTGTTAGGAGTTTTGATTATGGCTCCTAGTGTGCAGTCATCTGCGAACTTCATTAGCCAAAGACGTTCTGTGTTAGCCTGAACTTCAGAGAACTAGATACCAAACAATAGAAGACCCAGGACTGAACCCAGTGGTGCTCCACTTGTCATTGGTCTGAAGTTGGATTTGGAGTCTGCTACTTTCACAGTGCGGTTTCTGTCAGTGAGCCAGTTGGCAACCCATCTTGTGACATAAGGATTTAGACCTAGTTTAGTGGGTTTATCTATAATTCCAGAGTGGGGGTGGTGTCAAAAGCCTTGGTGAGATGCAGATAGGCTGTGTGAACCACCTTACCCTCATCTACGACTTTGGTGACTGCTTCAAAGAAGTCTATCAGGTTTAGGAGACATGATCTGCCTCTTACAAACCCGAACTGGGTGGGGTCTAGAGTTTAGAGATTACCAATGTCTTTGTTTATAAGTTCCATGATGATACAGTCCATGGCCCTGTAGATCAGGCTCGTCAGGCTAATGGGGTGGTAGTTCCCGGGGTCCATGATGGATCCCCCTTTGTGGAGTGAGATAACCGTCACTGTGCACCATTCAGTGCGCACAAAGCCTGAGGTGAGGCTATGACTGAAATGGTACTTAGGTGGGGTGCCAGTTCGTTCTGTAGTTCATGTAGAATGCAGCCTGGGATGTTGTCAGGTCCCATGGATGCTGTGTTCTTGGCTTTGGAGAGTGTGGTTTTTACCCGTGCAGCCGTGGTTACAGGAAATTTGCATTCTTCCGGTATACAGATGAGCCCTTTAGGGGGGGAGAGGGGGGTAAGGTTAGCATTGAACCTATCTGCCAGGATGTTGGCAATATCAGTTGGTTCAGTATATTTAGTGCCATTGTGCTGTAACTCAGAGCAGATCTGAGTGTTGCCATTGAGATTCTTGACATAGCTATAGAATGCTTTGTGTTTGTCTTTAGAAACAGTGGTGACTTGGTTTTCGTAACTAGCTATGGAGAACTTTATGAGGGATCTCTGCTTCTTACTACGGCTGACTAGGGAGTTCCTCCAATCATGGGATTTTACTCTTTTTTGCAGCAGTTTCTTTCTTCTGTTGTAGAATTTGTTTATGGCAGGGGACCATCAGATTGACTTCCTTTTCTTGGAGGATAGCATCTTGGTTCGGTTAGGGATAGCACGATCCATGCACTTGTGTAAGTGCTTATAAAGTGCATTAGTGTAGGATTCAGTAGTCGTACCTCTATTGTCCGTCTGGATGGGTGTCGTGAAGTTTACCACTTCTGTCTTAAGAAGCGTGAAGTTGGCTTTGGAGAAATTTTTTAGAGTAGTTTCCCTAATGGGGGCGGGATGTGGATGTCTAGAGTGATTAGCTTGTGGTCGGATCTGACCAACGAGGAATCGACCTCTGGTGTGGAACACCAGTCACTCATTTTGACCACGTCTAGGATATTGCTGCCCCTGTGGGGATGTGGATAGGTTGATCCAAGGCATTGGAATTTATGAATTCCAGAAAATGTTGAGCAAAAGAGTTGGTACACGAGTAGTTTTCCCAGTTAATTGTGGGGTAGTTGAAATTGCCTATTATTAGGGTGTTGGGTTGTACCTGAATATTTTCCAGTGTATCAAGAAATGAGGAGTGGGAATCCTGGGGTATGGTGGTGATCTGTAGCAAGCTACAATTTGGATTGCGGTCTTGCCCAGAGTTAGTTGCACTTGGATAATCTAGGATGCATTATGCTGAGCAACTAGCCTGGAGGTGTGGATTATCCTTAATGAATATGGACACGCCTCCGCCTTTAGTGTTTCGGTCCAGGTTAGGTGGCTGAAAGGTGTGGTATGAATTATAGCCTGGTAATGCAGGGATGCTCTCTGGAGCCTTGAACCAGGTGTCTGTTACTGCACAGATGTCGATGTTCTCCATTTTAAGGAGTGCCTCGAGTGAGTGCATTTTGAGGTTTACACTTCTAGCACTGAGTAGCATTACCCTCATATTTTGCTTGATAACCACAAAAAGCACCAACGTTGCGAGTCCTCAGTGTAATTTAATAAATATTGCTTTTTTTTTTTTTGTTTGTTTTTTTTGCGAGTCCTCAGTGTAATTTAATAAATATTGTTAAGCACTTTCATCAATTAGTATGACTTCTTCAGAACAAAAAAACAGTCAAAAGAACAAGTTTAAATACACAATGTCAATTTGTCATTGGTTCGAATCTGGCCAATGCTATCAATAAAAGTTGGTTACTCATGAATATATAAACAGTCAAGGCTAAAATGTTTTTTACAAAAATAGAAATACAAATAAAAACATTTGCTCAACAACACATTGACTTCAAAAAATATTTCGGCATACATCTATAGTTGCTAAAAATCAACAAGAATTCGTAAAAACTCACTGCTCTGTTGCCATATGCAACAAATAAAAAAATACTTGTTATATGCTACTTATTTGATATACATAATCTTTTGAGCTAAAAAATATAAAGATGTTGGTAATGTTGTAAATATTTCCTTTTAAACTACACAAAAACAAATGCATATAAAGTATATTAAATTTCAAATTAATATACTGTTCACAAGTCTTATAATATATTATACTAGATATGATCTATCCTGGGCTTTAATTATCCTAGTATCCAAAAAATTGATCTCTTGTTCATGAAACTGAAAAGTAAATTTCAAAAAAATTAGTAGTATCATTTAGATACTGGATAAAGACAGGTATTTGATCTGATCCCTCTTTCCACAAATTGTCCAAAAATCTACCGAAGAATATAACATTAGATAGAAAGAACTTACTTGGAAAGACATGTTTGGTTTCCCACCCCAAAAGAACCCAATTCGCATACAAGGGAGCACAAGCTGCTCCAATGGGAACTCCTTTAGATTGTTGAAAGTATTCCCCCTCGAAGTATATATAGTTGTTTTCTAATATAAGATTCATGAGTTCACATGTCAACAAAATTTCATCTGTAGTAAAGGATGAATGGGTAAAAAGTACCTCTTCAAAAAAACACAGACCTTCTTGTTTAGGAATGCATGAAAAAAGGTCCTGAACATCTATAGTTAAAAATAAGCATTCAGGAACCCACAATTCTTTCTTTATTTGTCTTAAAAAATCTCATGAATCCTTTAATACGTGGGGAAATTTGTTAGAAATATGTTTTAATTTTTTATCAATATATACTGCCAAGTTATGTGTTTTGGAGCCCGCAGCTGCTACAATGGGCCTAAAAGGTGGTTTTTCCAGGTTCTTATGTATCTTAGGTATTCCAAAAAGAACTGGAATTTTGGGGTGTTTATTCAAAAGAAATTCATAATCATTTTTTGATATCCTCTGGTCCATTAAATATTCATACAAGTAACTATCCAATCTGTGGTATGAGATATGAATCTCATTTTTAGAACATAAAGAATAATTGTCCACATTAAATAAGATAATCCCTCCACCTTTGTCAAGTGTCATTATATGTATTCCCTTATCTTCCCTTAAGGTTTTTATAAGATTTCTTTCCTCAAGAGTTAAGTTTGAAAATGTTTTCTTCTTCTCTCCTCATGCTCTATATATATATATATATATATATATATATATATATATATATATATATATATCTATATATATATATATATCTTCCTTAATTAGCTTCTCATAAGCAGTAACAAGTGGATGTAGGGGCGGATTGAAAACACTACTTTTTTTAGGAATCTGGTAGTTTTGTCAGAAAATATAATATTCAGATTTAGTTTTCTCAAATACAACTGTAAATCAACCATCACTGTGGCTATATCAGGTATTCTAGTCGGAACAAATTTAAACCCCGTGGAGAATAGAGAAAAAAAATATTTTGTAATAGTAACCCCAGAATAATTATATATGTTAAAACCTTTTAAGGTGTATTGAATGTTATGTTTGCACTTTATTGAATCTGAAGTATCTACCACCTTGAATGGCCCTTGTATTGCTGTGTTGCCTTGCTGTAGGTTTTGTATATCCCTTGTTTGCGGTTTGCTATTCTCTCTGAGCGTCTGAGGGGAAGAAAATCCTGAAAATCCCCCAAATTGTTGACATCGTCTTCCCTATAATTTTCACATTCCAAGTCGGAATCAAAGTGAGAATTAGCCTTATCCAACTCATCCGTTGGTAATCGGGTTGTGGGACCATATCCACCTTTATAAAATACTCATTTATCTGTAGGATATACTCTACGTTGTTTATACTGCCTGCTATCCCTGTCTAATTTCTTCACTTTTTTATTAAATATATTGTCACATCTCTTGTCCACTCTGTTGATAATTTTGTAATACAAATTCTCATATTGTGTGAATAACAAATCAGTAACATTTTTTTCATTCAAATCATTAACTTCACCACAAAGCCTTTTTTCCATTGTCTCATAGAAAAAACACTGTTTTACCTAATAACTCAAGTCCCCATTTATCAAACATATCAGTAAATGCTTTAATAATATCTGTGTCATAATAAATTCCAAAAGGGAATTTAAAAACCCTTAGTCCCTGTGGAACTACTTGTTTTTTTATACATTCATTTAAATAACAAATCTCCATCTGACACATTTTATATTTAAATAACTTTTCTGACGCATTTTATATTTAAATAACTTTTCTGACACATTTTATATTGATAAACCTATATTTTCTACAAAACGTAGGATCCAATTTAAAATTATTACTAGAGAGGGGCAGTATGTCAACAAGTATGCAAGTTAGAAAGGGTGGAAGTAAACCCTGTGGTAGGTGTTCTTATTGTTCCTACATATTACAAGACAGCTCTATTACCATTGATAATCAGAACAAAAGTTATGTTTTTTTTTAAAAAGTGGTAATTGTTTTTCTAGTAAATTGGTATATATAGCAAAGTGCAACACCTGTTCTTCTTTCTATGTAGGTAAGTCGGAGAAATTATTTAAGACCAGGATATATGAACACCTATATGACATCAAGATTAAAAAAGATACTAATGCTTTATATAAGCACAGTATCTCATGTATTAATTTTGTAGGATTTTAGTTTGCTATTCTTGATTTTGTATTTGTTAAAGTGAGAGGTGGAGACTGGCAAAATGCACTATATAAAAAGGAGCTTTTGTGGCAGTTGAGGTTGGCCGCAGATTTTCCATCAGGATTGAATGAACATGTAGCTATACTGCCTATTTTAAAGGAAAAGGCAGATCTAGTCTAATAGTATAATATATTATAAGACTTGTGAACAGTATATTAATTTGAAATTTAATATACTTTATATGCATTTGTTTTTGTGTGGTTTAAAAGGAAATATTTACATCACCACCAACATCTTTATATTTTTAGCTCAAAAGATTATGTATATCAAATAAGTAGCATTTAACAAGTATTTTTTAATTTGTTGCATATGGCAACAGAGCAGTGAGTTTTTACGAATTCTTGCTGATTTTTAGCAACTACAGATGAATGCTGAAATGTTTTTTGAAGTCAATGTGTTGTTGAGCAAATGTTTTTATTTGTATTTTTGTAAAAAACATTTTAGCCTTGACTGTTTATATATTCTTGAGTAACCAACTTTTGATAGCATTGGCCAGATTCGAACCAATGACAAACTGACATTGTGTATTTAAACTTGTTCTTTTGACTGTTTTTTTGTTCTGAAGAAGTCATACTAATTGATGAAAGCGCTTAATAAGAAGTTATGTACTCACCGTAACATTCCATCTGAGTAGGTAAACTTCAATTGTCAGCAACCTATGGGAATCAGATCCGACCTTGGATCCGAGCCGGCAGTTTTCAACAGCTTTAGATCCGAGCTCCAAGCTCCTCCCCCTACCCATAATCCCCTGCCAAACCTGACTGAACTCAGATCAAGTTTGCCCAAAAGCAGATACTGCTTGAAGACTATTACTCTCAAAGATAAGTGGGTAACACCCATGGACCTGAGTATGAAAACATTCGTAAGTGAGGGGGCAGGAGGGAGGGGCGGTTGCTGACAAATAAAGTTTACCTACTCAGATGGAACGTTATGGTGAGTACATAACTTCTTAATCTGAAGTAGTTAACTTCATTTGTGCAGCAACCTATGGGACAGAGTCCCCAGCTACCTGAACCTTGGGCGGCCTTCATGGAAGGATGTTTCGGAGCACTGCAGAGCCAAAGGATGCTCTCCCTCTGGAGATAATGTCCAATTTATAGTGATTGATAAAGGTATGAGATGAGGCCCAAGTGGCTGCCAAACAAATAGACTCTAGCTCTAAAAGCCACAGAGGTAGACATAGACCGAGTAGAGTGGGCAAAAGTCAAGTATGGGGGTTTTACACAGAGGGCTTGTAGTTCAAAGACCTTTTGAGCCGAGGTGATAGCGACAAGAAAGGCCGTTTTCCATGACAAGAATTTAAGATCTACTGAAGCTGCAGGCTCAAATGGGGGAGCTGTCAAGGCCTGAAGCACCAGCGTTAAATCCCAAGGAGGGACTACATCCTTCACTGGAGGTCTGAGCAGAAAGGTGCCCTTCAAAAAGGTCTTACACAATTTCGTGCTGATCAAAGGGCCCAGTTCATTTCCCACGTGATAATGAGAGATAGCTGCTAGTTGAACCTTGACTGTGAAGGAGCTAGCCCCCTGATGAAACCGCCCTGCCAGGAAGTCTAATACAGCGGGCAAAGGAACTGTGAAAGGATCCAAATTTCGACGTTCTACCCAAATGGAGAAACGTTTCCATTTGCTACTATAGATCTTTCTAGTAGAAGGCTTGTGTGCTGCTACTAGAGTAGTTTTAACTGGGGAAGAGATACCGGGAGTCCTAGCTACAAGTGAACTGGAGCAGCCAAGCTGTGAGCTTGAGATTGTCCAGATTCAGGACTGGGAGATCTAGGAGTGGGATATTAGATCCGGACGGGGATCCAGAATCCAAGGAGGATTCACCAGATGAGACCAAAGGTAAGGGAACCAGGTTTGACGAGGCCAGAATGGGGCAATGAGGATTATCCTGTTCCCCAACCGGCTGGTTTTCTGTAGAAACTTCAGCATCAGAGGAAGAGGAGGGTAAGCATAAAGGAGTCCGGGAGGCCAAGCATGCACCAGAGCGTCTCTCGGATGTTCACCGGAGGGGGAAATGAGAGCGAAGTAGTCGTAACATTTTGTGTTTGAGGGAGAAGCAAAGAGATTGCAACAGGGTTGACCCCATTCGGCGAAAATCCGATTTGCTATCTCGGGATTCAGAGACCACTTGTATGGTAACAGGATGGTGCGACTTAGTCTGTCCACTAGGATGTTGGACCGCCCCGGAATGTGCATTGCTATAAGAAAGCGGTTGGTGGAGATCGCCCATTCCCACACCCTCATGGCCTCTCGACAGAGTGGGTAAGACCTGGTTCCCTCCTGTTTGTTGATGTACCAGACAACAGACATACTGTCCGTCTGAATCGCAATCGTTCCTACAGGAAGAAGGTCCTGAAGTGCTTGCAACGCTAACAGCACTGCCCTCATCTCTAGGACATTGATATGCAGAGAGGTCTCCATGAGGTCCCACGTGCCTTGGACTGTCCTGCCTGAACAATGCCCCCCCCACCCGAGGCGGGAGGCGTCCATGGTCACCATGGCTAGGGGAGGGGGCCATAGAAAAGGGGCATTCTTCCTGGAGATTCGGAGATTGGAGCCACCATAAGAGGGCCCTCTTGCAAGCCCTTGCTGAGGGGAATGGGGTGGCTCAGAGGATATCGAAGAAAGGACCACTGGACCTGGAGGGTCCATTGTAAGACCCTCATGTTCAAACGCGCCATTGGCAATAGGTTGATTGCCGCCACCATTGAGACTAGAGCCCTCAAGACCAATTCCGCCGGAGGAGCTGGAGATTGTAGAATGGCCCGCACATGTAGCCTCAGGGTTCGTAGCCGGTCTGTGGTCAAGAAAGCTAGGAGCTTGTTTGTGTCTAATCTGGCCCCTATGAAGTCTATGGTCTGAGTCGGGGAAAGAGATGACTTCTCTGTGTTGATAGTGATCCCCAGCCGGGGAGCTAGATGAAGAAAGTAGCTTCTGGCTGCGCAGAGTAGATGCCTTTTCGGGGCGGTCAGGAGCCAGTCGTCCAGGTATGGGTAGACCTGAATTCCCTGGAGCCTCAGGTGGGCCGTTATCACAGCTAACACTTTGGTGAACACCCTGGGGGCTGTGGTGAGACCAAAGGGGAGGACCCTGAATTGGAAATGACTGGCTCATAGCCGGAAGCGGAGGAACCTTCTGGATCGCCTGTCCATCAGAATGTGGTAGTACGCATCCTTGAGGTCTATAGAACACATCCAGTTGTTCTCCCGCAAAAGGGGGAGAATGGATTGAAGGGTGACCAAGCGGAACTTCTCTTTGGTTACTGACAGGTTCAGGGGGGAGAGGTCGAGGATAGGTCTCAAGTCCCCCATCTTTTTTGGCACCAAGAAGAACCTGAAGTAAAACCCCGACCCGCACTGGTCTGGGGGGACGTGTTGGATGGCTCTTTTTTCCAGCAACTGTTGGATTTCTGTTGCTGCGGCCTCCCTCTGATCGGGTGGGACATCGGGGAGGTATCTGGGGCTGCGCGTGTAAAGAGAAAAGGGAATCTGATATCCTCTGGATATAATGCGAAGCACCCAGCGGTCTGTCATGATGGACTCCCAAGCTGCTAGGTGCTTCGAGAAACGCCCCCCGACTGCCTCCAGAGTGGAGCAGTCGGGCAACCCCTCAGGGGTGTTGCGTGGGTTGGTCCGAGAAGGGTTCTCTGGATCCAAAGTGCCGCGGGCCCCCTCTGCCTCTAGGGCGGTGTCCACCCTGCCCTCCTCTGCCGAGGAAGGGCTGGGAGTCCGGAGCGGAACGGGACTGTTGCAACTTCCGGAACCACATCTTCTTCTGTCCCTTTTGGCTCTTGGAGAAGGACCTCTGGGGAGCAGAGAAGCGGACTCCGACGGCAGACATCTTCCCGTCCTTCTCTCTCTGGACCAAGGTATCGTGAACAGTTTTGCCAAAAAGGGCAGAACCATTGAAAGGGGCATTAGCGAAAGACGCCTTGAAGGGCTCCACGAAATCACAGTGCCGGAGCCAGGCCTGACGCCTCATGACAAGTCCCGCTCCGCTGGCTCTAGTGGCTCCTTCCGTGGCATGGTACAGTAGCCGCATAGAGGTGCTTGATACGGATCGGAGAGTGGCCATCCGGGGGGAGTGCAATTGCTTGCCCTCCGCCAACATGGACTCGGGGGGGCGACGCAGTGTACTCTTTGATAAGGTCCTGTTGCAGTCGAATCACATGTGCCATGTAGTTCAGCGACCTCACAGAGAAGGTAGCCGAACTAAAGACCCGCTTCCCTAAACGGTCCATCGACCGAGACTCCTTGCTCGGGGGATGAACCGAGGGACTCTCCTGAGCTAGTTCCCTCTTGGTGGCCGCCGCCACCAACATGGCATCTACAGGGGGACCCTTACTCCAGTGGGACTTGTCAGAGGGTGGGCTGAGAATTTTGTCCGGGCGCATGGGGACTGGCTCCACAGTGTCTGGCTCCTTCCACACCCTGGTAGTAATCAAATCTACCAGGGGGTCGGCCGGAGGGGACACCCAAGAGGTAGACGGGCCTGCTTCAAACGTCTCTAGGAACACGGATTCGTCCGATGTAGGTTTTGGGGCAGACCACCCCCCCTTATCCTGAGCATCTCCATGATGTCACCAAATGAGACATCTTCTGGGGGTGATCTTGGGGAGCCTTCCCCCTCCTCCAAATCCGTGTCCTCAGTCAAGGACTCGGGGGAGTCCAGGTGCCTCCTTTTGCACCTTTGCTTGTGAGGAACCTCCTCGGGGGGGCTGTCTGAGGAGGCCTCACCAGCCACATCTAGTTCCAAAGGAACGACCTGGGATGTCAGAGCAGGCTGTCCCTGGGGCCGGGTGATGGAAGTCGGGCCCAACAGAGAAGGAGTGCAGGGTGGAGCCATGGCAAGGGCCGGGGGCCTGGAGTCTCTCGACAGGGCCCTCTCCACCACGTCGAATGTGGAGGGAGAGCTGCTCTCTATGGGATCCGAAAGCAGACCCTCACTCTGATCCGACGGACGGATCGGGGCCGGCGCCGAAGCGATCGGATCCAACGGACCAGTATGCTCCGACCTGGACGGAGATGAAGGCATACCGATACCCCCGGATCCGAAGCTCAGCCCTCGGCTCTGAGAGCTCGGATCTGAAGAAAATGGACAGAGACACTCGAGGCAAGTGTCGGCGCCGAAGTACCCGAGACTATCGGTGCCGACACACCCCTGGCTCCAAGGCTGCCTGGCTCCGAAGCGGGACGGAAAAGGAGCTATCGGGGCAAAAAAAGGGGTCGAGCTCCCCCCTCAGAGGGGGGGGGGCAGGAGCACTCCCATCTGCAGTTGGGCCTGGAGGAATTTTCTCATCATCCGGTCAAAATCTGCAACCGTGAGACTTTGGGTTGATCTCGATGAGGCCACCGAGGCGGGACGGGAGTGTTGCCTCGATGACCTCGAAGGAGATCGGGTCTCCTCCTCCTCAGGACCCGGTGAAAAGCAAGGGGACTGGATCCAAGAGGGAGGAGACCCAGAAGTCCTGGAGGGAGAAGACCGCTTAGCTGGGGGGGGCCGAAACGGAGGCCTCGGCCCGCCGCTTGTGGTGTTTCTCCCTCCTTTTTTCTTTCCTGGCCTCCCTCTCCTGCGGGCCTAAGGCGGGAGGTTGCGTCCCGGCCGGGGGGAGTGGAAGCAGGAGTGGCAGCCACCGCAACCGCAATGGGAGCTACGGGAGGACCAGCGGTAGAAGCCGAATCCGGGGGTAGAAGACCCGCCAGGATCAGCTTAGACCTCCGGTCCTTGAGTGCCCTGGGGTTGAAGGCCGCACAGATGGAACAACCAGATGACAGGTGCTCAACCCCAAGGCACAAGACACACCGAGTGTGGCCATCCGCCGGGGACAGCTTATGGCCACACTCGGTGCATTTAGAAAAAAATCGGCTTTGGGGCCTCAGACATTTTAACTAAAAGTGAAAACCACACACGTTAGGCCCAAAACACACACACACAACCCTAACGGAACCACGAAGGAGGGGGAGGTAAATGACAAAAAATAAAAAGTTAAACTAAAGAAGGTTTTATACAAAAAGGGACCTGGAAACACTCACAACCAAAATCTGCAGAAAAGAGAAGAAAAGGTACATTTTTTTCTCACAAAAAAGTCTCTAACGCCTGGAACTCTAGATCAAGCTGCTGTTGGTTAACCGCGGCAAACTAGATCTGAGGTCAGTTAGGGTTGGCAGGGGATTATGGGTAGGGGGAGGAGCTTGGAGCTCAGATCTAAAGCTGTTGAAAACTGCCGGCTGGGATCAGAGGTCGGATCCGATTCCCATAGGTTGCTGCACAAATGAAGTTAACTACTTCAGATCAATATTTATTAAATTGCACTGAGGACTCGCAAAAAAAAAAAAAAAAAAAAAAGAAAAAAGAAAAAATATTTATTAAATTACGCTGAGGACTTTCAACATTGGTGCTTTTTGTGGTTATCTAGTTTTTTCAGAGCACTATTTGCACCATTTGTTTGGGCTCATATTGTGCTTGCTTGTACCTGTTATGTTGGAGAATTTGTCATTTGAACCTTGCCTAAAAAAGGCACTATACGGGTGTGAAGAGCCTTAACCAGTATCTGGAATTCCAAGGGTGACAGGTGCAGGCCATCTCTGGCAAAGCATCGTGGTCTGTCGATCATGTCATCCCAGGCAGACAGATACTGGACCCCCTTAGAATGACACCAGAAGCTTAGCCAATTGTTGAAGTCAATCATTTTGTCCTTGTATTGTGGTATCATTCTGGGTGATGGCAGGATGCTACTCAGGGATAGGGTCATACCTGCCTGGGCTACAAGATCGGAGAGCTCCACCATGCCTCTTTTCATGTAGTCCAGGGAGGTACTTCTCAGGTCATTCACACCAACATGGACAATGACAGGGTCATATTTGTACTTGTTGTGGAGTGAATTGAGTGCGTGTGTTATGTGGCGGATCCTGCAGCTGACAGTAACTTTCTCCTTGTTTAGCCTGGTGAGTGAAACATCAGTGTGCCTGACTATAGAGTCACCTATGACTAGAGTGTTGGGTATATTGTTATGCCTTATGGGCTGTGGTTGGGTGGCACACTGAGTTTGTGGGCTATGTGTCATTTGGGTTGTGTTGGGGAGTGGAGATTGCTTGCGTTTCTGCTTTGGAGGTCTCTGTTGCTTGGGCAGATTTTTATTGAGAGCCACCGTGATTGTAGGTGTTTGTTTTGTGTTTCTGTGTGTGTGCTTTGGTTGTGTAGGTTTTGAGGGACTATGTGATGAGTGTGGTGTGGTGCAAGTGTTTACCCTCTCCTCTTGACTGCCTAGTCCAGTCTTGGGTGAAGAGAGCTTTGCTTCCAGTTTGGCTATATAAGTGCATCTCTCACAGGCTGCAGTGTTGGGTGGTAGGAAGAGAGGGTTGTCTGTGTACATGAGGCAATTGCTGCATTGCCCCAAGATGCCCAGATTCATCAGGTAGACAGGAGAAAACACCGGGAGCTGACCCATACACATGCTTGGATAGGTCCTTATTTATTAAGTACTAAAAATGGTTTTCCTCTAGACAAGTGAGGAAAGTTGAGTGCTGTAGTAATTTGTAGCTTATTTAGTGCTTACAATGAGTTCTGAACAAGCGCTGAGCTCAAAGAACCAGATTTGAGTGCTAAAACTAAAAAAAAAATGGCTAGTTCTAAGGGAAAATTTGAAGAGCAGACTTTATGGCGCCGGGAATATTGTAACCCTAGCTAAACGGTGATGTATAAAGTGTATTTTTTTTTAATATAACAGTAACAAATGAGCAAACTGATTTCAACTAATTAACCAATAAAAAGCTAAAAACTGAGCCCCGTTCCAGCAGTCTTCGATCAGACAAGTTCTAACTGCACACTCCTGCCACTAGGGTGCAGGCGGAACCTTCTCCAGCAAAAGATGGCCAGGATTAGTGCTCAAGTTATACAAACAAAGCAGGTCTGAATCTAGTCTTGTGCTACAGCAAACAAGACATACCAACTTCAGAAAGAAAGAGTTCAAATAAGCAAGCACAATAAGCCTTTAACCAGAAACTCCCACCTCAGAAGGGCAGAATCTACCCTCTCCTCCCACAGGAGTGCAGACCACACCTTCTTAATGTAAAATAACTGGCCCTAAGCCCAAGTGCTTAAACCAGAACTAATATTTTTAGAATAACAGACACCATTAAGCCTTCAATCAGCAACTCCCAACTTAGAAGGATGTAAGCTACCTATTCTGCCACAACAGTGAAGACCACAAACCTTCTTAATGTAAAACAACTGGTCTGAAGCCCAAGTGTTTAAACTAAAGGCTTAGAATAACAGTTAAAATGTAATCAGGCTACTAACAAGCAGTAATAAATGCAGCAGAATAAATGTGATTAAGTACTTTTAAGAACAGGCAGCAAAAGCAAAATAAAGTAATAAAGTAGGAAGAAACACAAATACAGTAAAAGCAGACAAATAAAGTCCAATTTTTTATAACAATAGAAAACAAGCAAACTGATTTAAACAAATTACCCAATTAACCAGTAAAAAAGCTCAAAACTGAGCCCTGTTCCAGCAGTCTTCAGTCAGACAAGTTGTAACTGCACACTCCTGCCACTAGGGTGTAGGGGAACAGTCTCCAAAAAGATGGCCTGGATTAGTGCTCAAGTTATACAAACAAAGCTAGATTCAGCAGGCCTGAATATAGTCTACGCTACAGCAAATAAGGCACACCAATTTCAGAAAGAAACAGTTCAAATAAGCAGACACAATAAGCCTTTAACCAGAAATTCCCAGCTCAGAAGGGCAGAATTTAGCCTGTCCTCCCACAAGGGTGCAGACCACAGACCTTCTTAATGTAAATTAACTGGCCTGACACCCAAGTGCTTAAACCAGAACTAATACACTTTTAGAATAACAGACACTGAGCATTCAATCAGTAATTCCCAACTTAGAAGGATGTAAGCTAGCTGTCCTGCCACAATAGTGCAGACCACAAACCTTCTTAATGTAAAATAAATGGTCTGAAGCCCAAGTGCTTAAACCAACAGGCTTGGAATCTTCTTCTTCTTTCGGGTTTTCTCAGTTAGGGGTCTCCACAGTGGATCACCTGTCCGCTTATGATTGGCAGTGGAGTTTTACGGTGTTGAGTTGCCAGCCCAGCCTCCAACCTTCCACAGAAGGCACACACTCATGCCTAGGGCCAGTTTAGAGTGTCCAATCCACCTACAACATGTCTTTGGGATGTGGGAGGAAACAGGAGCACCCGGAGGACACCCACACGACCACAGGGAGGACATGCAGACTCCACACAGAAGGCACCCCAGCCGAGGATCGAACCAGAAGACCTCTTGCTGTGAGGCAGCAGTGCTAACTGCTGCACCACTGCGGCCACCTTAAACCAACAGGCTTAGAATAACAGCTACAATTTAATCAGGCTTCTACCAAGCAGTAATAAATGCACCAGAATAAATACAATTGAGTACTAAAAAGAGGCAAATGCAAAATAAGGTAATAAAGTAGGAAGAAACACAAATACAGTAAAAGCAGATGAATAAAGTGCAATTTTTTATTTTTTTTAAGTAAAGTGCAAGGAGAGAGGAAGTGGGTTGGCCTTCTCAAATGTTCTCTCTCTATTAAGTAGAGTGAACACTAGACTGGGAGGGGTGTCCCAGATCAAATTTACAGTAGGGGTGGGCAACTGCAAAGCCACCAAATATGACAACACCACAAGACTAAGGTGGGAGGGAAGAGGAAAAAACAGTTTCAGGACAGATGAGAACAGAAAGCAATGCCAGAAAATATATAAAATATTTCAGTCAGGCAAAATTAAGTTAAACAATTAAATAGAAAAATAAAATACAGTACTATCTTTAAAACTGCAGGTTTACACACACATATGCTGATAAGGGGTACCCATCAATGGTTTCATAAGCCAAAAGCACATCATCAATCTATGCTGCGCTATTGGAGCAAGTAAGCCTCCCTTTGCTGGTTGTGGAATGCAACTGATGACCAAAATCACCACTTCTTTTCACCAGGATGAGCACGCTGGAATCAGCTGCCCACTCCCACCCTCCATCACCAAGATCTTCTGGCGCCAAAGCCGCTAATCGAACTTGGGCCACATAGGTCATAGTCAGAACTTTCTTCCTCTGGCCAAGAAGCCAAGCTCACTGTGTAGTGCTTGACCAGAAGAATGCTTTTGCTTATGTGGGAGGAGTTTTGAAAAATAAAAGACAGATAAAGAAACAGACAGTTAAATGTAGTGACTGTTTACATTACAATTGTGATGATGCTCACAGTACAGAGGGCTGAAAGCAAGGAAACTATGACAAAAGGGTTTACTTGTATGTCACCCAATATGTTCCTCAATACATATTGCCAAATTATTCAGGAGTTTATATGCAGGCTTAGATTACATGATGAAATAAAAGAGGCAGATGTGAATGGATAAGTGGAATTAATACACTTGCTTATACAAAAACATTGTTAAATTAAATGAAGGATATACTTAAAGCACAGTCCTGAGAAATATCCTAGAAATTGTAATTAGTGTAACTTAATACTATACATATACTTCCAGCAGGAATGGCTGTGGGAACACTTATGGACTGAAAATTAAACAAAAACATACTTGTACATGAATCTTTTTCAAAATGTTCTTTAATGCTTTTTTTCAGAACACAACCCCCCCCCCCACCGATTTTCATCTCGTTTTCCAAAACTATAAACAGTATACTACTATAACTCAGTTTTTGCATGATCATCCAGTGTGCATACTTGATACCATAGGATGCTAAAATTTGTAATTTTGGTACATGGTTGTAAAAGCACTGCACAAAAAGCTGCAATATGTTCTTCCTCCACATCCTACAGAACACAAAACACCTTGCATCTGGGATTCCAGTTCTTACTCGCACATATTCTTTCAGCCAAAACATGGTTTTGTTAAAACAGGTACACTATCAGCCATTGTGCAATCTCTAAAAGTCTGCTGGTCCTCTATTAAACTGAGTTTTCAGTCCCAGAAGTCACAGACAAAATATTGTACATTTACGTGTATGCAGTCATACACAACTTCAACATTTGGCATCCTTCAGATGAAGGCACATAGCCATATATGCATTAAAATATATATTAGCAATTGTAAAGTTTTTCGTGATTATTTATCACCATATAAGCATAGTAATAATACAGCGTGCTAACCCTTATAACTGTACATATCATGTATCAAGGTTTTAAGTTTACTGTAAAAAGACCCAAAGGTCATATTAGAACACAGACTCCAGGGTACATGAGTAGGTCTGGTGGCCAATCCAACAATCTAGTGCCATCTTAAAAGATTCCAAGGTTGCACAATTCATGATTAAAAATAACTTATTCCATAGTTTAACAGATTGGGTAATATTTTTATTCTCCTTATTGTGTTAACTTTTTCCTTCTGCATGTCAGATTTTCCCCATTAGATTCATCTCTGTATACATGTCTATATATAGTAATATTCTTAATCCTACATCAAATAGCACTCTGTATCCCAAACATAATTTATCTCTCAATTTTCCCTTACCAACAAGGCAGCATGTAATTCTAGACGCTGCAGTTCTTGTTCATACTTCATATTTCTACATTCTTCCATCTTCCTAGTGAATTTTCTTTGAAAACATTAGTAGGTCACCCTTTGAGTAACTACAAAATAGTAAATTATATTCAACAACTTATCTGACATAAATGATGTAAGACACTTAGATGTAACAGTTCTCTGTATGATCCTGAAAACCCTTGATGTCTTGCCCTTAACTATGGGCACATTTAGCAAATAAGTCATGTAACTCCTATGCCCTTAGAATTATCTAGTCTTGTTAAAATATAATTCTCAATATAAGATTATGGTTTGGTCTTTGCTTTACCAAAAAACATAATTCCACATTTATTACGGCTGTTAAGACTACTGTTTGAAAAACAAGAACTAATAGATGTTAAGACACCTACTGAATATTATAATATAATTTCCTGATGTTATAAAAGCCTCAATTTTAATATTTGAAATGCATCTGCAAATCCAGTCGTTTGCACACAATGAAAGGGTTAAACATACTAAATAATATAAATTTGCACCCAATACTGATTACCAGGGAAAGTACAGTTGTGTAAAATCTTACCATAATGGTAGATGTCCTTCTCTTCACTGTTGCAGAATTCCTTACAATAGGAATCCTCTGCCAAGGGTGGCCTGATATCTAGCCATTACAACAAAGCCTTTAGGTTGCTAAGGGTAAACCGTATTTCACAATTATGCTCCCTGCGTACAGTATAAGGCATAAAGGTAACATCCAGATATGCCAGCCTCAGAACTGAGAGCCACAGCAGGAATGCCAGTCCAAGGATTAGAGAGGTACTGGGCACATCCAGAAGAGAAAAGAACCAAGGGATGAAGGGAGGGAGCGAACACTACAACAGTAAAGAGATGGACATCAACAGTTATGGTAAGATTTTACACAACTGTACTATGTCCATCCATTTCACTGTTGCAGTTAGTTACAATAGGGTGAAGAGAGGAAGGAGGAAGGACCAGCAGAACTCTCTAGAATAGTGCCATCTATGCTAGGAAGAGTAGGGCAGTGCATGTATAACATATGTCAGCATAGCTAGCAAGAGGTTTGTAAATAATTTTATGTCATCTGACTATCATACTGATTTGTACAGATGCTGTTAAAAACGTATTTGTAAAGTTGCTCTTGTTAAAAATGCATCAACAGTGCATCCTGCTGGACAAAAGACATATACATGTATGTCAGACACTATTATTATAACTGATTAAATGTATATGTTTTAACAGAGAATTCTGGAAGGGAAGAGGTTAATCTCAGTCCAGCTAATTTTGAAAAATAGGTTGAAAATTAAATAGGTGGGTTTAGGCCACAAACATATTATATTATAGGTCCGATTGCAGCCAGAGACAAAAACTGTTAGGGAAAACTAGGACCAAGAATCTTACTTTATTGTCCTTAGGGTGAACTAATTCTTACCCTGGAAGGGTGGAAGTTTTTGAAATTGTTTTATAGTTTTCAGATGCTGCAGCAGATCTTAGCAAAGCTCTGGGTGAGTACTGTACCAGAGTCAGGTGAGCAGATGTAATATCATTCTATAACCAGCACTGAAATTCTTTAGATATTAATGAGAGATAAGATGGAACTCTCATAGCAGCACTTTGTCTTCCGGGAACCTGACAGGAAAGATCTCTCACAGATAACTCGCACAATCATACACCTCATCTTGCCTTGCTGTAGTAAGCAACTCTACACTCATCATCTTGCCTAGCTGTAGTAAGTAACTTAATTAGGGAACAGTACTTCTTTAGTCCGTCAGGAAAATATAGTGATGTTAGTTCAGCATTGTTTTTCTGTATCTGTGTGAATCTATCCAACTGTGTTACTTTTTATAAATCCTTTGATTGAAAAGCTGGTGTTTATTGTAACTAAATATTCAGTATTCTCATATTTTTTTTTATTTATTATTAAATATTTCTATACCTTTCATTGTGGCTGGTCTTTTAGATAATACTTTTAACATCTTAAGAGTACTTATGCTTATTTTAGTGACATTGTAACCACTCTTGAATGCTTTGCTGCATTGGTCAAACTCTACCATTTCTATTAGTATAGATTTTAGTGAGTATAATTGGGTACCCTTGTATGAGCCTTAGAGTAGCTGACTGGTGGCAGCATAATTATCTTATAGTCTGGGCAGAGGGGGCACAGCTGGTAAATTTGTGCCAGCCTTTCCCAGGTATATATGTGTGTGTGTGTGTGTGTGTGTGTGTGTGTGTGTGTGTGTGTGTGTGTGTGTGTGTGTGTGTGAAAATGAAATATCCAAGTGTGTGTGTCAGCTACTTGGAAGAGGGGCACAGAGCTCCAAAGTGGTCAGTGGGGAGTCTTGTTTTGGGCCTGGAGAAAGACAGAGATTCCAGCATCAGGTCTGGAGTATGCTCCCTTTGTACTCTTAAGGGAAATTGTGTTTGGTGCAGAGAGCTGCATCGGAAAATACTGTATGAATCAATTTTTTTCCCTAGTGGTCATCCCTCACCAGTGTCTGTGTTGAGGATTGAGACCCCTTAATTACTGGTCCAGAGTAGGGACTGTCACATATTGGTGAGCAGTGCTGGGATATTAATTGAACTTCAGTAGTCAGTGGGCAGTCATTGAAGGTGTGTGTACTCTCAAGCAGCCACAAGGTAAACATACAGAGTTTCATTTTCACAACAAGTTTATTTATTTTGGTTAGTTTAGTCACAGAAAGCAAGAAAATATGTCAGCAGAGGATATGACAAGCTGACAATGAACCAGTTGGCCAAGGTGTGCAAAGCCAAAGGACTGGGTCATGCCAACCTGACTAAAGAAGAAATGATTTCAGCCTTAGTCACAGCTGCAGCATGGACCAGCAACCAGGAAGACAGCCAGTCTGGTGATTGGGATGTGCAGACTTCAGAAAAGTACAGTTGTGTACACTTACCATAAATGTAGATGTTCGAGTGTCTTCACTGTTGCAGTCATCACTGTAGGGTTCTTTCTGCCGGCAGGCAGTCCTCGGTTGGCCAGAATCCCAAAGTCTGGGTCCGGTGTCGGCTGTTCAGTCATGCTCCCTGACATCAGAGCGCCAGGAGTACAAAGCTGCCAGCGGACGTCATGTTCTCCAGTTTTTCTTGCCCCAGATGTCAGGTGCCTAAAAATGAAGGCCAATAGTAAAAAACAAAAAATAACATACCACAAACCCCATAGCCTGTAGCAAATACAACTCAGAAGAAAGGTGAAGTAGGTAAGCACACTAGTGAAAGTATAAGAGGGGACAGGAGGGAGGTAGCAGACTGCAACAGTGAAGACACTCTAACATCTACATTTATGGTAAGTGTACACAACTGTACTATGTTCATCATGTTTCACTGTTGCAGTCATCACTGTAGGGCTGAATCCCAAAGCTGAGATAAGGGGTGGTGATTATAGAGAAGAAGGTGCAGCTAGAAGGCCCTGCAAGACTGCAGAAGCAAAGCCTGCCCTAGACTTAGAGTAAAGAGGGAGATTATAGTGCTTAGAGAAAGTATGCACTGAACTCCAAGTTGCAGCTTCCAAAATATCTTTGGTAGGTACTCCCCTGAGAAAGGCAGCTGAAGTATCAGCAGCTCTGGTAGAGTGAATCCTAATTTTTCCTGGGATTTGCTTTCCATGATGAGAGTAACAAAATCTGATTCCATGCGCAATCCATTTAGAAATTGTCTGTTTTGAAATGGCTTTGCCTTGGGAATTTGTTGCATAAGAAACAAACAGTTGCTCTGTTTTCCTGATATCCTTGGTTCTGTCCAGGTAAAAACAAAGTTGTCTGTGTACATCCAAGGAATGCAAGATCCTTTCCCCCTTATTTTGTGGATTAGTGAAAAAAGTTGGCAGGTGAATAGTTTGATTTAAAGCCACTTTGGAAACCACTTTAGGCATGAAAATAGGATTAGTCCTTAAAGACACCCTATCTTGGTGAAAAATAATGAAAGGTTCCACAGCCATGAGTGCTTGTAACTTCGAGACTCTCCTGGCTGAAGTCAAAGCCAGTAGGATAGCCGTCTTCCATGATAAATACTTAATATCACTTGTGGCAGCAGGCTCAAAAGGAGGCAGAGTGAGTTTTTCCAGAACATAGTTGAGGTCCCAGGCAGGTATGGGTGGTGTCCTAGGGGGCCTTAAATTCTTTGCTCCTCGTAGATATTGTTTCAGAAGTAGATGCGAAAAGAGTGGAGGGTCTGTATTGTAATGTGCAGAGATAGCTGAGGCATGAATTTTTATGGAGGAGAAGGATAAACCCTTATGTAGCATGTCTGTTAGGTAAAGCAAAATCAGAGGGATATTCGGAATGAGAGGATCCAAATCCTGATCATGCATCCAGGTGCAAAATCTCTTCCATTTGCCTGCATAAGATTTTCTAGTGCTAGGCCGTCTAGCTTCTAAGATAACATCCATGACCTTTTTGGGAAGGGGAGGATTAATCATAGAGCCTGAATTCGCCAGGCTGCCAGGCTGAGAGTTTTGACATGAGAGTGCAGAACCTGGCCCTGGTGTTGGGACAATAGATTGGGAATCTGAGGCAAAATCCAAGGTGGTTCCTGAGATAGATTCTTCAGTGTTGAGTACCAGAATTGACGAGGCCAATTTGGGGCCAGTATAATCATCATCTTGGGCTTGTCCTGCTTGAGCTTTAATAACAACCGTGGTAGAAGAGGTAGTGGTGGAAAGGCATACCCCTTGAGGTTTTTCCAACTGAATGATAGTGCATCCACTTTCCATGCTAGCTTGTGAAAAGTCCTTGTGCAAAACAATCTGTAACTGGTGGTTGAGGGGGGATGCAAATAAATCTATGTCCGGGCAGCCCCAGGCTTCTGTAATCGTCTTGAATATGTGGGTGTCTAGCATCCACTCGTGTGGGTCTGACATGTTCCTGCTCAGGCTGTCTGCCAAAGTATTTTGTTTCCCTGGCAGGAACTGAGCTTGTAGATCCACTTTGCAAGCTAGTGCTGTGTTCCATAGAGTCATGGCTAGTCTGCAAATGGGGTAGGAATTTGAGCCCCCCTGCTTGTTTATGTACCACATAACTGTGGTGTTGTCTGTTCGTATCAGTAGTTGTCCTGGTTGTAGAAGATCCCTGAAAGCCAAGAGGGCATTCTGAACAGCTAACATCTCTTTTAAATTGATATGTAGGTGCTTCTGATCCTCTGTCCAAAAATCTTGCAGACCCTTTCCCTGCAAATGGGCTCCCCATGCATAATCCAAGGTGTCCGTGGTTAACACTTGGCTGGCTGGAGGTAGACTGAAGGATTTGCCTTTGTTGTGAAGACAAGCCATGGACCACCAATGGAATTCCTTTTGTAGGCAAGGCAAGGCAGCAATCTGTGTGTCTAAGACTGTGGCAATGCTGGGACCATACACTTTTTAGGTACAATTGTATTTTTCTCATATGTAGTCTTGCATTTGGTATGAGAAGGATGCAGGAGGCCATGTAACCCAAAGCCTGCAGGAATTTCCTTGCAGTTAGCTAAGTTATAGAAGCCAAGGTTTTGAAAGTGGAAGCCAGTTTTTCGGATGTCAGGAATGCCATCTGGGTTGTTGTGTTTAAAAGAGCACCCAGAAAAGTTATCTGTTGTGTGGGGGTCAAATTTAACTTTTTTATGTTTACAGTGAATCCCAGGTACTTGAGAAGATTTTGAACAAATTGCAGGTGCTGGAGTAAAACATCCTTGCTGTCTGCTTGAATAAGGCAGTCATCCAGATAAGGGTAAATTTGAATACCCTTGAGTCTGCAATAAGCTACTACTGGTGCCAGGCACTTGGTGAAGACCCTGGGTGCAGTAGAAAAGCCAAAGAGCAGCGCAGAGAATTGGTAATGTTTCGAGCCGGCCTTGAACCGGAGGTATTTTCTGCACTCCTGTCTGATAGGGATGTGAACGTAAGCCTCCTTTAAATCCAATGTCACCATCCATGCATTTTTGCTCAACATTGGCAGGAGCTGCTGCAGAGTAAGCATTTTGAACTTTGGTATCTCCAGGAAAGTATTTAAGACTGACAGATCCAGGATGGGTCTCCATGAGTTTTGCTTTCTGGGAACTAGAAAGAGCCTTGAGTAAAAGCCCTGCCCCGTCTCTGATTGTGGAACCAGTTTTATGGCCCTCATAGCCATGAGGGATCCCACCTGGTTTAATGCCTCGGACCATTGGTGTTTTGGTAGGTCTGGCCATCCTTTTGGTCTTGGCAAGGTATGAAAGTGGAATATGTAACCTCTTGAAACTACATCCAGAACTCACTTGTCTTGGGTTATGTAAGTCCAATTTTGTTGAAAAAGACAGAGTTTTCCTCCTAGAGGGGCATCCAGGAGAGAAGTTCCTGGAGCCATGCAGGGGGAGTCATTGAGCCTGTTTTCTAAATGATTGAGGTCTGTCCTCTCCACCCCTGGAGGTGGAAGCACTCCATTGTCTAGGTCTGTAAGAGGTCTGTGTTTGAGACCTCCCTCTGGTGCGCCTATATCTACCCATCTACCCCTCTGAGACCTGTCCGAGCTGGGAAAAGACCAATTTTTTGTTGGCCAATTTCTGCTAAATCTAGGGGGCTGAACTTGTAAGAAATCCTTAACCGTTTGCATGGATTTTGCCCTATCCTCCATTTTCTTTATCACCTCTTCAGCCTTAGGCCCAAACAAAACATTATGCTGAACAGGAGCATCCAGTAACTTTGCTTTCACTTGATCAGGTAAGTTTTGTTCCTTTAACCAAGCATGTCTTCTAATGACTGTGCCAGAGGCAGCCCTGCAAGAAGCCTCCAAGGCATCAAAACCACAGTGTAAACCATGCTTCCCCACTTGTTCAGTAGCATGCATCAAATCATGTAATTCCTTGTTATCTGCACATGCAGAAATGGTACCTAACTTTTGTTTCATAACAGACAGTAGAAATTGCTGATATTTTAGCATATGAAATTGGCAATTTAAAGCTCTAATCGATAAAGTAGCAGAAGTATACACTTTTTTGCCCCATCTCTCCAAAGCTCTGGAATCCTTATCTTTCGGAATAGGATTTTTAGCAGAGGCAGCCTTAACCTCCCTTAGGACCCTGAGAAATGGTTTCTGGATCAGTAGTAGGATTTTTGTAAAGGAACTGGTGGGAGTCAGGGACCCTGTAATATCTGTCGGGCTTAGCAGGAGCTGGGGGAAAGGAGTCAGGAGTTAAATTAGCCTCAGAAAAAGCATCATCCACAATATCCAAAATAGGAGGAATAGCCAGGGGTCTATGTTGGGGAAGAAGAAGGAAATCCCTGTGCCTTCTCTTAGATTCCGAGTACTCCTGTCCCTCCCAGTGAAAATGTTCCCTCATGTCATGTAAAGTTTCCCCAAAAGAAAAATCCTCATGGGGAGAAGCTGATGGAATAGATTCCTCAGCATCAGAATCCTCATAAGGAGGGAAAGAATATTCCTGTTCAGAGGAAGACACTGAAGAAATAGATGCCTGATCAGAAGATTCATAATCCAACTCTTGCCTTGGCCTTTTGTCTGGAGGGGGATGTGAACCCCTAATCATGGTTAGCAAGTCCTCCGCCATTTTAAGTAACTGTTTCTGTGAGTTGGGTCCCGGATCAGAAGAGGCCTGGGCTGGTGTCTTAGCTTTAGAACGAGTCTTTGTCTTTGTCCTGGGTTTTGCCTTTATCAGAAGCTGTGAAGGCCTGAAAACCCCCTCGGAAGCCGGTACCTGCACAGCGGCTCCGGACCCATCCGAGGGAGCATTGTCCGAAGGTCCTGCAGCTGGAGTGCTCAAAGGCCTAGTTGGCTCCTCATGGGAGTCCGTTTCGGCTATCGGTTCTGAAATGGCCGACGACAGGGGCTGCAAAAGCGCCTCACTGACAACGGCCGAACCTGAAGCTGGCTCTGGTTGTGTAATGTCGTCTGATATGGACCTCGGATGCCTGTCCTTATCCTTGCATCGTTTGTGAACTCCAGTAGTCGGAAGCGTGTCCGACGACATTTTATAATTAAATCGCCTACCAAAGTAGTGAAAAGCAAAATCGTACCTTCGCTTAATCGTACGTTGGTTAAATCTAGCACAAAACTGACAACTAGCTACGTCATGGTCAGGGCCCTAACAAGGAATACAGTAAGAATGGAAATCCTTATGAGGTATTTACTTCCCACAAGAAATGCAATTATTAACTTTTTCTGACATCGGATTGGAGCAAGAAAAAAGTTTCCCCAATGGGGTACTTAGCTTTGAGAAGAAGAAGTTAGTCTTCGGACTGAAGCACGAAAAATATCAGGAGTCAGCCAACCGGCACTTGCGAACTGCTTTCACAGCACGGCAAGAAAGACTGGAGAACATGGCATCGGCTGGCAGCTTTGTACTCCTGGCGCTCTGACGTCACGAAGCATGACTGAACAGCCGACGCCGGACCCAGACTTTGGGATTCTGGCCGACCGAGGACTGCCTGCCAGCAGGAAGAGCCCTACAGTGATGACTGCAACAGTGAAACACGATGAACATCAGGACAGTTCACCTTTTCCTCAGAGGACTTTAAAACCCATCTGGAGTTAAAGAGACTTGAACCGGAGGCCAAACTTTTGTAATCAGAATCAGCAGAAAGATTGTGGCATTTGGAGGTTGAAGAGAATGAGATACTGCAGCAGGCAAATATATATGGAATTAGAATAAGCAGAGAGACTGTGGCGTGTGGAGGTTAAAAAGAATGAGAGACTGCTACATTTGGAGGCTGAAGAAAAGGAGAAACTGCATCAACATGAGAGGGAGATGCTGACTCTTTGTCAGGGTCTTGGAGGTAATGGGGAAGGGAATAATTGAACCCCAGAAGCAATAAAGATCAGTAAATTTCATCCACAGCTTACAGAGGGTGATACTTTTGATAGTTTTATTCATATTAATGTTGACCAAGGGCTCTGGGTACAGTTTCTGACCCCCTTACTCCATGTTAAATCTGTAGCTGCTGTTTATAAATTGTCTGACACGGATTGTTTAGATTATGATAAAGTTAAACAATGTGTACTGAAATGTGTTAAGTTAACACCTGAAGATTACAGAAAATGTTTTGTGAGCATATATACAAGGCAGATGAAAGCATATGTGATTATATTGCTGAGTTAAGCACTTATTTTCATAGGTGGGTGAGTGGGTGGCAAGTCTCCACTTTTGAAAGGCTGGCCATGAGAATCTGGTTGGCAGACCAGGAGTGTAACTCTGCAGATGAGCTGGGAAGAAAATGGGGTCTCTACTTAGCAAGCAGGGCACCACTGCACATGAACGAGATACCCAGTGCTGCACATGGACATAAGGGAAGCCATGGTGAGCAGTCTAAACCACCCCATCAGAGTACACCAGTAACAGGGGGAGCCACTAGTTCAGGTGCACAGCCAGGATCAAGGATTAGATGTTTTAAATGTAACTAGAGGGGCCATGTAACTTACAAATGTCCACTGAAGCAAGGTAGGGAACAAAAGGTGAGGGAGCCAGCAAGTGAGAATAACAGCATGCCAGTGGTAAGTTGTCTTGAGACAACAGGGCTACAAAATTAATACTGGAGTTTGTCTCCTATTTTAGTGGATGGAAGACATGCTGCTGCTACGAGAGACACAGCCTCTGACATAACCATTGTGAAGCCTGCAGTGGTTAAAGGGAAGCAGTACTTGCTTGGGCAATCCACTCCAGTCAGAGTTTTAGGAAGGACCCCATTAAAAATACCTTTGGCCATGGTTCACCTTGAATGGGAGGGTGGAAAAGGAAGCAAGCAGGTAGGTGTGTTTCAATATATCCCTGCAGATGTCTTGATAGGGAATGACTTTGATAATGCAGTACCTTGTGTGCATGCAGTTACATGCAGTCAGGCTTGTAGACAGGCATGTGGGACTGGTAGCCTGGGGGAGACCCAGACAGACCCCCACACTTGAAGCTGGGGCTGGTGATGTGGCTATTTCAGGGAGGGAACTACCATGCAGCAGTGAGCCTGAAAGTGAGCCACAGCTGTTGTAGGTACTGATGCTCCCTTGGACGAGGTGATTGCAAGGACAAAGGTGAGTGGTAGTACCCAGGCAGACAGTGGGGCACCACTGTCAAAAGATACAAGGCTTTCTGTATAAATGGAGCTGGGAAGGGTCACAAAGGTTGAGTCGAGACAGGCTCAGCTTTCGGACACTAACTTACGAGGCTTGAGGAAGGTAACTAAGGAGGCATCTAATTCTCAAGGAAAAAGGGAGTCTGTATACTGGAATAAAGGGTTATTGTATACAGTGTGGACCCCTGAGGGACGGCTAGATGGTGAGGTAATACAGTAGTTGGTAGTGCTCACAGCCTACCATCTGGCACTTCTAGCCACAGCCCGTGACATTCCTTTTCAAAGTCATACGGGCATAAAGCGTACCAAGAGACATATTATGTATTACTCATATTGGCCTGGGATTGCAAGGGATGTTACAGGGTACTGTAGGACCTGTGAGCAATGCCAAAATGTTGGCAAGGCAGGAGACAAGGTCAAAGCTCCTTTGATGCCTTTGCCTGTGACTGAATAGCCATTTCAGAAGGTAGCTACAGATATCATGGGGCCTCCGAGTACCCCAAGCTCCACAAGGAAGAAGTATATCCTGGTGGTAGTAGATCATGCTACTAGATACCCTGAGGAAATGGCTCTATCCTCCATCGAGGCAGAGAAGATAGCAAATGCTTTGTTAGAGATTTTCAACAGGGTAGGTTTCCCCAAGAGAAATACTAAATGACATAGGTGCCAATTTCATGTCAGCCCTGCTGGCCTTTCTCTGGAAGCGATGTGGGGCGAAGTACCTAAAGATCACCTCCTACCACCACTAGACTAATGGTCATATGGAGAGGTTAAACTCTACACTAAAGACCATGCAACAGAAATCTGCAGACCACTTTAAGAGGGAGTGGGACAAATATCTGCCCCATCCACTGTTTGCATACAGACAGGTACCCCAGGAGTCCACAAATATTTCACCCTTTGGATTGCTGTATGGGCATTGGGTGAGGTGGCCTTTAGACTTGATTCCTGAAGAGTGGGAGGGTGAGTGTGAATCCCATAAGAAGTCTGTTGTAACATATATATCCTAAACCTCAGGACAAGGCTTAGGGAGCTCATGGGCTTTGTCCAAGAGAGCCTGGCAGGAGCCCAACAGCAAAAAAAGGTCTGGTATGACATGAATGCTCATGCCCAAGCCAAAGAGTATGCTGTAAGACAGCAAGTTATGGCACTAATTCTTGTCAGATACAATAAGTTGCAAGCATCTTGGGAGGACCTTCAGCATGTCAAGGAGGTCCTAGGCAGACTGCAAAGGACAGGATTGACCATTAAGCACAGTAAGTGCCAGGTGGGTATGGCAGAGGTCTCCTACCTGGGATATAGAGTGGGGAGTGGTAATATCAGGCCAGAACCTGCCAAAGTGGAAGCTATTCAGGCATGGCCTGCCCCTGTAACAAAAAGCAGATGACGGCACTGGCATTCTTGGAGACAGTGGGGTACTATAGAAAGGCTGTTCCCAATTATAGCAAAACAGCTGCTCCCTTCACAGACCTGATGAGGAAAAACAGGCCACATAAGGCAGTGTGGACCCCAACCTATGAGCAGGCATTCCAAAAGTTTAAAGGGGCTTTGGGAGGACCCCCCCTGCATTAGCCAGTCCAGATTACAGCAAAGAATTTGATGTGCAGGTAGATGCTTCAAACCAAGGGGTGCTGTCTGCACTTAGCCAGGTAATTGTAAAGTTGCTTGTGTTAAAAATGCCTCAACAGTGGGTCCTGCTGGACAGAAAATATGCATGTTAAACAGTAGTATTATAACTGATTAAATGTATATGTTTTAACAGAAAATTCTGGAAGGGAAGAGGTTAATCTCAGTCCAGCTAATTTTGAAAGAGAGGTTTGAAATAAATGGGTTGGTGTAGGCCATAAAGGTTTTATCTTAAAAATCTGCTTGCAGCCAGAGACAAAAATTTTGGGATAGCCACGACTAAGAATCTTACTATATTATCCTTAGGGGTGAACTAATTGCTACCCCGGAAGGGTGTACATTTCTGAAACTGTTTTATAGCTCTCAGATGCTGCAACAGATCTTAGCAAAGCTCTGGGTGTGTATTTTACCAGAGTCAGGTGACCAGATGTGATGCCATTCTATAACCACCACTGAAATGATTCTTTAGATATTAGTAAGAGATATGATGGAACTCTTGCAGCAGCACTTGGTCTTCCAGAACCTGACAGGAAAGATCTCTCACAAATATCTCACACAACCACACATCTCATCTTGTTTTGCTGCAGTAAGCAACTCAACACTCAGCATCTTGCCTTGCTACAGTAAGCAACTTAACTAGGGAACAGTAATTCTTTAATCAATCAGGAAAACATAGTGAGATTAGTTAAGTATTGTTTTTCTACATCTATGTGAATCTATCTGTGTTATTTTTTTATATCTCCTGTGATTGAAACTCTGGTATTTATTACAACTAAATATTCAGTATTCTCATTTTTCTATTTTACTATTTATTATTAAATACTTCTATACCTTTCATTGTGGCTGGTCTTTTAGAGAATACTTGTAACATCTTAAGAGTACTTATGCTTATTTTAGTGACACTGTGGCCATTCCTGAAAGCCTTAGTGCATTTGGTCAAACTCTACCATTTGTATTAGTATTAATTTTACTCAGAATAATTGGGTACCCTTATAAAAGCCTTAGAGTAGCTAACTGGTGGCAGAGTAACTGCCTTACAGTCTGGGCAGAGGGGGCACAGCTGGCAAGTCTGTGCCAACCTTTCCCAGGTCTGTTTGTGAAAATCAAATATCCAAGTGTGTGGGTCAGCTACTTGGAAGAGGGACAAAGAGCACCACAGTGACAAGTGTGGAGTCTTGTTTGGGGCCTGGAGAGAGACAGAGAATTCAGCCCCAGATCTGGAGTGTGCTGCCTGTGTGCTCTTAAGGGAAACTGTGCTTGCTGCACAGAGCTGCATCTGAAAATAACGTGTGAATCCATTTTTGCTCCGAGTGGCCGTCCCTCACCAGCGTCAGTGCTGAGATTTGAGGCACCTTGACTATTGGCCCGCTGCAGCGACCATCATGCAACCCATGAAGGATGGCCCTAGGAAAACCAGCTCTAGCCCTGGATATCACATCCAACTTATAGTGCTTGGTAACAGTATGCACAAAAGTCCAGGTAGTTTCCTCAATAACAGATTTAGCTTGTAAACCCTTGAAAACAGCACCAGAAGTTACGGCCCTAGTAGAATGAGCCTTGCCATGAAAAGAACAACAAAAAATTGGCTTTAGATACCCATGAAGAAATAATTAGCTTGGAAATGGCCAATCCTGAAGATCTATAATGAAAGGAAACAAAAAGCTAATCAGATTTCAGAAAAGCTTTGGTGTTATCCAAATAAACTCCGAGTTGTCTATGCACATCCAAACTGTGTAAAACCTTCTCACTAGCAGATTGCGAAGAAGAGAAAAAAATTGGGCAAATGAATAAACTGATTAAGAGACAAGTAGTTTAACACTCTGGGCATAAAAGAAGGATCAACATGAAGGGACACCCTGTTCTTATGGAAAACTAAAAAAGGGGAAACAGCCATAAGGGCTTGAAGCTCAGACACCTGCCAGGCAGAAGTAAGGGCCAACAAAAGAATAGTATTCAAAGAACAATGTTGCAAGGAAGCTGAAGCCACAGGCTTAAAATAAGCCCCATTCAGTTTCTCCAAAACAAAATTAAGGTCCCAGGAAGGAGGGACAGACTTTCTGGGAGGTCTAATATGAAGGACACCTTTAAGAAATTATTTAGCCTCAAATATAGAGGCTATATGGGAATGCTAGAGGCACACAAGCAGAAATAAATGACAGGTGGGCCTTAACAAAATAAATCACACAGATAAGAGAGAACCAAAGGAACATCCATAGAAAGTGGATCCAGGTTATGAGAAAGACACCAAACAGAAGACCTCTTCCATTTGGATAAGTAGGATTTCCAAGTATTGGGTTTCCTGGCCTCCTGCAGGACCAAGGTGTCTATATGGAAACAAAATCCTATCACCCACACTGCCAGTTGAAGAGTGGACAGATGGGGATGGATGAGAGATCACTTGTCTTGTATGGGTAGATCCACCCTGTGAGGTAACTTGTGATAATTGCTCTTAGATAAATGCAGAAGAAGAGGGAACCAATGTTGCTTAGGCAAAAAGGCAGTCACCAGCAACATTTTGGGAGCATCTTGAACATGACATTTAGAATGAGAGGAAGGGGAGGGAAGGCATAAAAAATCCTCTTCAAGGAAAAATAGAGGGTGTCTATACAAAAAAGAGGAAGTTGTCTATTCAGAGGGAAGGGAAATAGATCTACTTGAGGAGTACCCCATTGGTTTACAATGTCCAGAAAGACATCCCTGTGAAACATCCCATCCACTCGTGGGATTGTGATATGGACCTGCTCAGAGAGTCTGCCACAATGTTTTGATCTGAGGGCATGTAAACTGCCTGAAGAGTTATTTGATACTGGATAGATAGCTCCAACACTTGAAATGCTAGAGTGCACAAGAGATAAGATCTTGTCCCCCTTGCTTGTTGACATACCACATAACTGTGGTATTGTCTGTCAGTACCTTGAGAGACCCTAGAATGAAAAGAGGAGGAAATGCTCAAACAGTCAACAGAACAGCACTCATCTCTTTAACATTGATGTGGTCTTTCTTTTGTTGAAGCGACCAGAAGCCCTGCACTTTTACAGAGCCAAAGGAAGCCTCCTATCTCACATCTGAAGCATCTGTGAACAGCTCCTGAGAGGAGAGTGGAGGTTGAAAAGGAAGTCCTGGATTGAGTGACAACTGTTGAATCCACCATTAAATTTCCAGCATAAGGAATGGAAGAAGAGGGACCATGAAATCTACAGGATGAGAGTGCTAAATCTAAACTGACTTTAGAAACCACTGAAGTTTTCTCATGTGGAGTTTGGCTAGGGGGAGCACAGGAATGGTCGAGGCCATGAATCCCAGAGCTCTTAGAAATTCTCTGGCTGTAAGTGAGGCCAGAAGAAGAATGGATTGAAAGAAGGCAATGAGAGAGAAAGTCTTGGGAGGAGGCAAGGACGCCAAGATTGGAAGAGTTTGGATCATGCATCCCAGGAATACATGATCTTCTGAAGGGGTCAGAAAGGATTTTTGGAAATGTATAGTGAATCCCAGGCTTTGCAGGACAGAAATGGCAAAATGAAAATGTTGCGGTAGAATCTCTGGAGAGGATGTCTGAAAAAGTAGGTTGTCTTAGTAGGAGAAGACTTGTAATCCCCTTAGCCTACAAAAAGCAATCACAGGAGCAAAGCATTTGATAAATAACCTTGGGGCAGTAGCAAGGCCAAAGGGCAAAGCAGAGAAAGTACAGTTGTGTACACTTACCATAAATGTAGATGTTCGAGTGTATTCACTGTTGCAGTCATTACATTTGGGTTATCTGCTTGCAGTAGCCCTCAGTCGGCCTGATTAACAAAGTCTTGGGTCCTGCGTCAGTTACTGTCCCTTCTTCCATGAAGTCAGGGGTATAAAACATGCAGCCAACGCCATTACATCAGTTTTTCTTGCCCCAGATGTCAGGTGCCCCCCTAATGTGAAGCAATTAACTCTATAATACAAGGATATACCTGCAACAAAAAAAGCAAACACACCAAAAAGCTTTTTGAGCATAGTAAGTGAGAGGAGAGGTATAGCCAAAAGAAGAAAGGAGGCTAGAGGGAGGGTAACCAGGAATGCAACAGTGAATACACTCGAACATCTACATTTATGGTAAGTGTACACAATTGTACTATGTTCTTCGTGTTTCACTGTTGCAGTCATTACATTTGGGTAGATTCCCAAAGCTAAGGCTGGGTGGAGGAATTTAAATAGAATTAGGACCAGCTATAAGGCCCTGCAAGACTGCAGAGGCAAAACTAGCTCTGGATTTAGAGAAAATTGGCAAATGATAATGCTTGGTGAAAGTATGTACAGAACTCCAGGTAGCAGCTTCTAGTATGTCCCTTCTAGGGATGCCCCTGAGAAAGGCTGTAGAGGTAGATGCAGCCCTGGTTGAATGAGGCCTGACGCCCTGTGGGATAGGTTTTCCATGGTGCTTATAGCAGAAATGAATGCAGTGGCCTATCCATTTTGAAATGGTTTGCTTTGAAATAGCTTTCCCCTCTGTCCCTGCAGCAAATGCCACCAGCAGTTGTTCAGATTGCCTTTGAGGTTTAGTCCTGTCCAAGTAGAATCTAAGTTGCCTGTGCACATCTAAGGAGTGCAGTATCCGTTCCCCTTTGTTCTGTGGGTTAGGAAAGAAGGTAGGCAAATGAATGGACTGATTAAGAGCCACACTGGATACCACCTTGGGCATGAAGGAGGGATTGGTTCTGAGGGACACCCTGTCCGCATGAAAGATGATGAAAGGCTCCTCTGCCATAAGGGCCTGTAATTCAGATACCCATCTTGCAGAAGTGATTGCTAAAAGGAAAGCTGTTTTCCAGGAAAGGAATTTTAAATCTGCAGTAGCAGCTGGCTCGATAGGAGGAAGAGTGAGTTTCTCCAAGACAAAGTTAAGGTCCCAGGCTGGAGTTGGGGCTCTCCTGGGTGGCCTTAAATTTTTGGCCCCTCTGAGGAACTGCTTGAGCAGTGGGTGAGAGAAGAGGGGAGGCTCTGTGTTATAATGAGCTGAAATGGCTGAGGCATGAATTTTGATGGAGGAAAAGGACAAGCCCTTGTGAAGCATCTCAGTCAAATATTGTAGAATCTGAGGTAAATTGGGCACTGCTCCACTCATCCCTTGAGACTAGTTCCAGGTAGAAAATCTTTTCCATTTTGCAGCATAAGATTTTCTAGTACTTGGCTTCCTAGCCTCTAAAATGATATCCATCACTGATTTGCTGAGGGGTGGTAAAGGAGCGATTAAGTAATTAGCCAGGCTGCTAGGTTCAGGGTTTGCAGCTGAGGATGCAGAATCTGGTTCTTCTGCTGAGACAACAGGGAAGTAGTCTGAGGCAGGTGCCATGGAGCCAAGCATGACACACTGCGCAGGAGGGGGTACCAGTGTTGTCATGGTCAGTCTGGTACAATTAAGATCGTCCTTGGCTTGTCCTGTTTGATCTTTAGTAGTACTTTTGAGAGCAGAGGCAGAGGAGGAAATTTACTTGGTTGTCTGTTATTTCTGAAGAAGGAAGGGCACAGGTCCTTCCGAAAGCGCTTAGTTCATTAAACCAGACTTTATTTTAAACTTATTGGGAGTTTGTACCTGCTTCGGAGTGGTTTGCTTACAGTTCCGTTCGTCATTTTTGTGGTTTCCTAGTTTGTTCAAGTCTTCTTTAGTGCAGCAGAGGAGGAAAGACATAGACTGATAGTTTTTTCCAGCTGAAGGATAGAGCATCCACTTTCCAAGCTAGTTTGTTGGAAATCCTTGTGCAACATTTGTCCAATTGATGGTTCTGGGGGGAGGCAAACAGGTCTATATCTGGGCTCCCCCATTTGCTTGTCAACATTTTGAAAATCCTTGGTTCCAGTTTCCACTCGTGTGGGTCCATAAGGTTTCTGCTTAGTCCATTTGCCAGTGTATTTAGTTTTTCCTGGCAGGAATTGAGCTTGTAGCTTCACTTGGTAGCTCAAGGCTGTGTTCCACAATGCCATGGCTAGTCTGCAGAGAGGGTAAGAATGGGTACCCCCCTGCTTGTTTATGTACCACATGAACGTGGTGTTGTCCATCTTTACCATTAGTTGTCCTGGAAGAATGTGGTCCTTGAAGGCTGTCAGAGCATTCTGTACAGCTAACATTTCCTTTTGATTTATGTGTAGGTGCATTTGACTTGGGTTCCATTTGCCCTGAATGCACTTCCCTGCCAGGTGAGCCCCCCCATGCATAGTCTGATGCGTCTGTTGTCAAGGTTTGGGTGGCAGGGGGTAGTGTGAATGGTAGTCCCTTGTTTTGGTAGCAGGCCTCTGCCCACCTAAGGAACTCTAGGTGTAGGCAAGGTATAGGAATCATTGCTTCTAGATCCTGTGAATGTTGACACCATAGGCTTTTGAGATACCACGGCAGTTTCCTCATATGCAGTCTTGCATATGGAATTAAAAGAATGTAGGAGGCCATGAACTCCAAGGTTTGCAGTATTTGCCTTGCAGACAACTGGGCTTTTGTGGCCACTTGTTTGAAGTAGGTTATCAAAAGAATCTGTTTCTCTGGCATGAGGAAAGCCATCAGTAGTACTCACGCTTGCTCCCAGGAATATAATTTGTTGACAGGGTACCAGGTGTGATTTCTTTTCATTTATAGTGTACCCCAGACAAGTCAGTACCCTTTGAACAAAGGCCAGATGATTCAAAAGTATGTCCTGGCTTTCTGCCTGAATTAGACAATCGTCCAGGTATGGGTATATTTGAATATTTATTTGCCTGCAAAATGCAATGACTGGAGCTAGGCACTTTGTGAATACCCTGGGCACAGTAGATGAGCCAAAGGGCAGTGCAGAGAACTGATAATGCATGTAGCCTGCTTTGAAGAGTGGGTATCTTCTGCAAGACTACCTGATAGGGATGTGCAGGTATGCTTCTTTTAAGTCTAGTGTTGCCAGCCATGCATCTTTGCCTAGCATAGGAAGCAGCTGGTGAAGAGTCAGCATCTTGAATTTTGGAATCACCAGAAAGGTATTTAGAGTAGAAAGGTCCAGGATAGGACGCCATGCATTACCTTTTCTGGGTACGCGAAAAAGTCTCGAATAGAAACCTTGTCCCTTTTCCTCTTCTGGTACCAACTGAATAGACCACATGCTTAAAAGAGAGAGTACTTGATTTGGGGTCTCTGCCCACTGATTAGGGAGTAGATCTGGCCACCCGCTTGGTGTTGGTAAGGTGTGGAAGTGAAATCTGTATCCTTGGGACACTATATTTAAAACCCATTTGTCCTGGGTAATGAGTTCCAGCTTTTGGCCTGCAGACCAATCTTTCCACCTAAAGGAGCATTCAGTTGGGAAGTGCTTGGAAATTTTAAAAGCAAGTCATTGAGACAGTTTTCCATAGGGGGGAGTCTTACTACTCCCTGACTTGGGTATGGAAACCCCCCACTGTTTTGTTTTGTGTGTCCCCTGGGACTGAAACCTGGGATTTCTGCTGTGTCTGGGTTTGGCTTGAGAAGACCTGGAAGGGGCTGGAAAGGACCAATTCTTAGACAGCCAGTGCCTACTAAATCTAGGAGGTTGAACTTGCAAGAAATCTTTAACAGTTTGCATAAATTTAGCTTTATCATCCATCTTTTTAAGAACTTCCTCAGCGTTGTCAAACAGGCGGTCCCGATTTAAGGGAGCATCCAACAATTTAGCTTTAACATGATCAGGCAAAGATTGCTCCTTAAGCCAAGCACGCCTTCTGAGCACAGACCCAGTAACAGCAGCCCTGCAAGAGGCCTCTAATGAATCAAATCCACATTGCAAAGTATGTTTTCCAACCTGTTCAGCAGAATGCATTAAATCCTGTAATTCTTTATTTTCCACACAGTCAGGAATCAACATAATTTTCTCTTTAAGCAATCCAATAACATGTTGCTGATACTTTAACATATGAAACTGGCAGTTTAAAGCCCTAATGGCCAAGGCTGCAGAAGTGTAAACCTTCTTACCCCATCTATCCAGCGCCCTGGAGTCTCTATCAGAAGGGGTAGGATTTTTAGCAGTAGAAGCCTTAATGTCCTTAGGCCCCTGTGAAATAGTCTCTGGATCCGCAATAGGATTTTTAAAAAGGAACTTGTGTGACTCAGGGACCCTGTAATATCTGTCAGGTTTTCTGGGAGCAGGAGGCAAAGAATCAGGGGCCAAACTAGATTCCAAAAAAGCATCATCAACAATGTCTAGTACAGGAGGAATAGCCAAAGGCCTATGCTGAGGCAGAAGTAAGAAATCCCTAAGCCTCTTTTTTGAATCAGAAAAATCCTGGCTTTCCCAGTGGAAATGCTCCCTCAGAGTATGTAAGGTTTCACCAAAAGAAAAATCCTCTGGAGGGGAAGCCGAGGGAATAGAGTCCTCTGCATCAGAATCCTCATAAGTAGATAAGGGCAAATCCAGATCATCAGAAGAATCAGAAAAAAATGAATCTTGGTCAGAAGTTTCATAAACAACTTCAGTCCTAGGCCTCTTAGAAGGGGGGGGGGGGTTGGCTTTCCCTGATTAGAGTTATAAGATCTTCAGCCATTCTTATCATTTGTTTTTAGGCATACAGGCCTGAGCATGCGGCCGGGGTGCCGGTTGTTTAGGCATGGTTAGTGATTTAGGCCTAAATGAAGAAGGAGGCCTCAGTTTAATATGCAAGTCCGTAGGCCTGAATACACCCTCAGAAGCCGGTGTCTGCACAGAGGCTCCAGACCTATCCAAGGTAAAGACATCCGCGGGTTCCATAGCTGAAGCATCTCGCAGCATACTGGACTCAGAATGGGTCTCAGTAGAGGCCTGCAAATCAGAAGTAGTGGGTATCAGGGGCTGCGAAAGCGCCTCACTGAGTACCGGCAAACTGGCGACTGGTTAAGGAGAAGTGTCATCGGCAGTTTTGGACCTCGGGGCCTGTCTCTGTCTTTATCTTTGCGTTTTTTCAGAATCCCGGTAGTCGGATGGCTAACTGACATTTCTGGATAATTAAACCAAGAACCGAAATATTTAGAAGCAAAAATATACCGACGACAGTGCGCTGATTAAATAAAGCACAAAACTGACAGCAAGGTATGTCGTGGTCAGTGCCTAGGCAAGGAATACAGTACGAATGAAAATCTTTATGAGGTATTTGCTTTCCACAAGTAATGCAATTATTAACTTTTACTGACATCGATAAGGAGCAAGAAAAAGTTTCTCCAACGGGGTACTTAGCTTTAGTTGAAGACTTCGGTTCTGAAACTCGAACATTTCAGGAGTCAGCCGACTGGCACTTGCGAACTGCTTCTACTTCGGGTACCGCACGGCAAGAAAAACTGATGTAATGGCATCGGCTGCATGTTTTATAGCCCTGACAACCTGACGTCATGGAAGAAGGGACAGCAACCGACGCAGGACCCAAGACTTTGTTAATCAGGCCGACTGAGGGCTACTGCAAGCAGATAACCCAAATGTAATGACTGCAACAGTGAAACACGAAGAACATCTAAAAATGTGAGGAAGCAACAAAGAAACGTAAAAACTTCCTGAAAATGGGATGAAAGCGGATATGAAGATAAGCATCCTTGAGGTCCACAGAAACTAGAAAAGCCTGAGGAAGTAGCAGAGGAAACAAGGTCTGAAGGGACAACATCCAAAAGGGAGGGACCTTCAGAAAGGTGTTTAAGTAACAGAGATCCAGAATGTGTCATTCTGGAATAAAACCCCTTTCCCCTTTGAGAATCTGGAACTTCTTGAATAGTTCCCCTGAGTCAAGAGACCCAGAAGCACCTCTGGAAAAAAGGCCAACTGTTCTTTAGGGGGCTGAGGAATGCCCATAAAAGGAGGAAGACATTTCAAAACCATGTAATACCCTTGGAGAATGATGGAAAGAGCCCAGGAATCTTGAGTAATCTTTAACCAAACAGGAACAGACAGGGAAAGATGAAGAGAAAGAGGAATATGGCTGAGAAGTACAGGATAGTCAGACAGCACTTGGTTTGTCAGGGAAAAGGAGATTTCTGAGCTACAGGAGTCTGGGTAGCTTTAGCAGGAGTAGCCCTTCTACCACCCTTCTTACCCTTCTCTGGTCTAGGAGAGTCCATTTGCAAAAGTTAGTAATACCTCTTCTAAACCTCAGACACCCAGGCACAGAAATTGTCTCCCCAAAGGAAATCTCCTCAAAAGGAGATTCATGACTAGTGGACTCCTCTTCCTCAGAACCATAGTCTAAGGCAGCAGTAACCTGTGAAGAATAGGCAAGGGATTCCTAATCCAAATCCTCTTCCTCCTCAGAAGAAACCCATTCCCTAGGCCTCTTAAGAGGAGAAGACGACCAACAGGGGACTGGAACAGAAACTCCTTGAGGAGACTTCAAAGCCATAATGGCATTAAACAAACCTCGAGTGAAATTCTGCCATTCACTCTGGGGGTCCTTAGGAGCAAGAGAAACATGTTTTAGTTTTTTACTTCTTTAATGGAACGTCAGCCTTGTAAAACTTAGAAGGCTCAGACCCCATACAACACTCTATAATTGTATTTGTTACCTCCTCCTTAACCAAAATCTGAGGAGGCCCTTTGGTAATGATCAGCCATGGTTCCTCCTGAACATTCAAAATGGATGTATGCAAGGTTTTCAGGGATGTGCGTGAAACCGGATCCATGTCGGCCTCAGAAGTGGTCATGGCCGATTAATCCAACCCAGGAGCTAGATGATCTTCCAGACTTTCACTAGCCTTGAGAGAGACATCTGGTGAAGGGTGCACAGCCGAAGCATCAGACCTAGCTTTCTTGGCCTTCTTCTTCATGGATGGCTAACCTTTGGAGCAGGAAGTTCCGTCCATAGTGTCTTTTGCCAAAAGCTTAAGATGTTGATTTTCTAAATACATGGCCAAAGGGCAAAGCCGACTTTGCAGAGTCTTCAAAACAAAAGCCTGCCAAACAGAACATACATATATACACACACACTTCAGTGTTTCAATAGGATGCATGGTCGTGGGAACCACCTAAACAAAATAAATACTGTTCGTGACCGTCTTTATGGGGACTCTGTCTCCCGCACTGGCCAATTACCCTTTCTGGAACATGAACCCCACAAGCAACAAAAACAAGGAAACAGGATAAGAATAAAACCCTAATGGGGCACTCATCTGAAAACAGCTTGGTGAACTAGCAAACGAAGCGAGCGTTTTGACTGGCAGCAAAGAAGTTGTGAGGATGGTACATCCGGACATCAACTCTATGCCCTACATACTATGTAGCAACATACGTGTGACATACAACGTACCCTTAGTAACCTAAAGGCTTTGGCATACTGGCCGCCCTTGCCAGGGGATCCGTATTGCAAGGAATACTGCAACAGTGAAATGGAAAGACGTCACCTGATGCTACAGAAGACCAATGGGAAAAAAAACAGTCCTTGCAACATAGCAGATTGTGTTCTTCCCATTAACCATTTTTCAGCCCAAATACAAGTATTCATTTTGTAAAATACATGTATTTATTTTGTAAACATTTGTAACCAAGGATATGGATGAACAGGGTCACAAGAGTTAATAAACATATACAATAAACTCCTTAAAATTTCTTCAAACTGAACTCCAGGACCATCTTTGCTACAGACTGTTGAACCTCTCTGGTTGCCTACTATAGGCTGATGATGCAAACTTCAACTGTCTGAACTCCGAGATGCCACATGTAGTACTTAAACTATCTTCAATTATGAGTAAAAATCTAATTTTATGCCCATATATACCAATACTTGAGTAGCATAAGGCCAAGAGGGACATTTCAGTGCTCTATACTGGTTAAACAAAACAAAACAAAATAAAATTATTTTTTTTACACAAAAGGACCATGCAATTATATGCTGAGCAGCCACATCTCCAAATATATTAGAATCAGATGTTAATGTACATGTTTTTATACAAAAAAGAATGGGATGGTAATACACATACATACATTTTTAATTTCTCATAAAATATGTTCAGCTTCTTCAGAACGGATTGCAACTTTTAAATACACCACCCTGCCATCAAATGTGATGAGAATATAAACATAGCTCAGAAGCTTAAGAACCCAGGCTACTGACTAATGATACAGGATAATGAGTGAATAATAAATGACTATACATCTAACACTGAAATATTTAGTAGAGTTTAATAAAAATATGAGCAAATAAGAAGTGTGAAATTTGTCTACACAACTGTAAGTGTCTGAAACTCTGTATGAAGGAAATACTGACTAAAGGTGTTTGTGGGGTAGACGTCAAATAAAAATATTTAAGCCCCAGTACTTGTCAAGCAAATGCTATGAGATCTTTAATATCCATTAGAACAACATCCAGACAGATAGAACCTTGGTTTAACATTTCATCCAAAGATGGCACTTGTGAAATACAACACTCCCTACTTACGGTAATCTAAACACAATTAACGGGAAGGGTCCTGAACAAAATCTACACAAAATTACCATAGTATTACACTGTACTGAGACATACATTTGTTGCCTTGCTACACATCTGCGATGTGTGATAATTAGTTATGTGTATTGCATATTTGTTTTGTTTTGAATAGGTTAGTCCAGCTTGGTAGAGGTCCACTAGAAAAAGCTCCATAAAGTAAGATGAAACATCAGTATACAACAAGGAAATTCATGTAGGCAGCTGAAGAGAGAAATCTCTGTTAATTACTACCAAATCACGCAATGCTGCAAACTCACATACTCTAATTGTGTGTCAAAAGTTTGGAATGTCCTGCCACTCTAGCTGAAACAGACAACCTGAATATCTTTAAAGTAAAATTTAACCAATACCCAAATAAATTATGGCTATGTACATACTCTGTACCAGGGTAATTAAATGCCAATTTACCCCACGTTAAAAGCAACCTACCTAAATCCATGCTTTCATAATATGTAAATAACAACTTGACACCATTACCTCAACCATGTCCTCACAGTCTCTCCTAATCTCTCTCTCTCTTTCTTTATTTCTTTCCAAGGCCTCTCTACATTTTCCAACACTCTACCTTCTTAAAAAACATATTTATGTTAAGCTTGCTTACTTAACTTTAATGTATACCTGATACTATACACATTTTAGATCTCTAATTACTAGTTATATACTATGTCTTGAATGTTTGCGTTTCTGTACATAACCAAAGTGTACTGAATTCATAATGTGTCTGTATGTAAGAAAAAGTATAAATTCTATGGAGCTTTTCTCCCCAAGATTTCACTGAAAAGGGTAATTTTTTGCCCAGCTAGATTATTATCCCAGCTAAAAAAATATACATATTAATACAATATATAATACATACACAGACAGATATATATATATATACACACACATAGATATATATATATATATATATATATATATAAAGCCGAAAGACACAAAATACACATACATATATATATATATATATATATATATATAACCAAACACACCACAAATGATAGTTATGTAAACACAAACCCAACGAAATTCCGGAAGGACCACAAGAGCAGCTAAAATAGCGTGATAAAATCACTTCTTCACTTCAAAGTTAATAAAAACAGGTTTAATAAGAAGGTTGTGAGCGCTTTCGCAGAGTGCACCTCTGCTTCATCAGACATCAAATAAATTCAACAACAGGAACTATATACTTCATCAATTAATTAATTAGCCAATGAAAATGTTTAAAACATTTAAAATGACTACCACACCTATTCCTAAAGTAATATACCCTCACAATACAAAACATTTCCCATCAAACACTTACACTTGTTGTATATAAAATACTTTCAAACTTAATAATATTAATATAACTAATACAAAATACTAACATTTATACTATTAAAATTTTTTTAACTATATATATGTATGTTTATATATAAATAAATAATGGACACACTTCTTATAATAACATTATGTCCTCACTATATATTTGTATACAAAATAAAAATAAACTTGGGATAAACATGACGTCAGCTTAGCGTAATCTCCTACCTTTAAGTATTGGTTTTACACTAACATGGTCATTTAATCCATACCCCCTATGTGAGCCTAATCTTAAAATCCACCTTGTTTCAGCTTGTTCGGTGAGATTAACAATATCTCCTAATCTAATGTTAGGGTACTGAATGTGTAGCACTTGAAAATAAAACTTATGATCTTCGCCTTCATTTAAAATATGTTTAGAAATAGCACTATAGTCATGACCCCTTGCCACACAATAATAATGATCCCTGATTCTTTCTCTAAGGGTTCGATTGCTTTTACCTATATAAAATTTGAAGCATTTGATGCAGTGGGCTACATATACTATATTCCGGGTGCGACATGTGCTATTATTCTTGATTTCCCAAAGTCGCCCGGTATTGGGGTCCCTAAAAAACCTTGACTCATCCACAAAAACACATTGTGGACAGGACCCACATTTCTTAGTACCCCCTATTGGTGAATTAATATGTCTAGGTATGCTAGTAGTGTTCCGATAACATAACTGTTGTTGCAGATTTTTCATATTACTAAAAACAAAATTTGGTTTTTCACCCACAACTGCTCTTGTCTGGTCATCAACCATTAAGATGTTCCAATTTTCATAAAATATTCTCTTAAAACCACTAACATTAGACCCAAAAGGAACAATAATACTCACATTTTGATGAGACTCAGTATTATCAACTTCTTTAATTTGTACATTATTACTAGAGAAATATGGTTTGGCTCTAGTATTACGCTCTGCTAACACTTCTGATATTTGGGTATCTATCAGAATTTCATTATACCCCCTTGCTAAAAAATATAATTTTAAATTTGCCAATTCCTCATTTAATAATGATTGATCACTACATAACCTACATATTCTAAAAACCTGTCCCTTAACTATGTTAGCAAATGTTGATGGTTTGTGCATACTAGTAGCATGAAGGAAAGAAGCTCTATAGCACTCCTTCCGACTGACTGTTGTATTATAACCTCCATCAGACCTTAGAATCAATACATCTAAAAACTTCATTCTGTCCCTTGGATGCAATGTTAAACTGATGTCCCATCTGCCTGAGTTGGTGATAAAAAGATCCCAAATCACTTATCAAAAAAAGAGTAGGGTTACTTTATTGGTTTTATACTTTTCCAATTTTATTTTACTATTTTCACATTCACTATATTTACACTTTATATCACACTCTAAACATCTTATAAGATATTTAAAAATATATTCATTTTCCTAAATATAGTCCACAACCTTTTCATCCCCCAACACTTCCAACAAAACCATTTTATATCACATATTACTTTTTCCTCATCATTATCCTTACACAGTAATTCTTCATATCTTCTTTTCCATAAACTCCAGATAGGAACAAATACAATTTTATCCCATTTTCAATCTCTTTTTCACTCCCAACTTTAGATTTCTCATACAGCAACATGTCCATATCAAGGTTTTAAATATTTTTCCAGTTATAAACATGCTTGAATCTACCCATCCACAACCCCTTTTTTCCACTTTCACACATGGCGTTGGAGTGTCACTTCAGCAATGACAATCTACTGCCAAGGTTCATGCGAGGATGACATATACAAATACTTTAATTGTACACAAGGCAAATGTTTTAATAATATGAGTCGGATATCATGAGAAGATATCTGTTTCCACCCTGCTGACAAGAGAGGTGGAATAGTTGTTATGGACGCTTTGTATTACACTAATGCCATGGTGAATAGGGTCTATATTATTTCTTTGACAGCTTAGGTTGTCGAATGCTTAAAGAGCGACACTTAAGCATCGAAGTTTCACAATAACGAACGGCCATATACCCGAATTTGTTCCTCAGGAAAGAATTTGCTAGGCCGTCCGGAAATAAAATTAACTTTGTAACCTAAATATAGTGGGAGGCTTTGCCCCGCACACCCCCCAACTAAATATACCAACTCTGTGATTGCTCTACATTGGGGAAAGGGCAAATCCTCGATAATGGCCAAGCAAATTCTTTCCCTGAGGAAAGAATTTGGGTATATGGTCATTCGCAATTTTGAAACTTTGATGCTTAGGTGTCGATCATTGAGCATTCGACAACCTAAGCTGTTGAAGAAATAATATAGACCTGGTGAATATGCTTAGTGACCAACATATATGGTCAATGCACAAAACTTGAAGTTATGGAACTGACTAATAGAATACATGCTAACATTGAGAATTTATTGATGGAAGGTATAATTAATAAATCCTTATATGACTATTTCTTGGTAGAGAGCCCACTTATACTCCAGATATATGGTCTTCCAAAAATTCACAAGAACCTTACTGATCCACCAATGTGACCAATAGTGCCAGGCAGAGGATGGGCCTCTCAGCCACTATCTATATATGTAGAGAAACATTTCCATCCCATTTTAGATACAGGTGATGTTATATTAAGAGATACAAAACATTTTCTATGTAGGTTGCATGAATGGTCTAAAAGGTACTGTGGTGATGATTTTATTTTCGTAACCATGGATATTGCATAACTATTTACTTGTATCCCTAATATAAATGGCATTGAAAATGTAGACTCTTCCTCAGCAAACACTCTGAATATAACAGTGAATCCATTTATCTTATATGCGCCTTTCTTGATATAATTTTGGAACATGTATTTTTGTTCATAGACAAATTTTACATACAGTGTATTGGGGTTGCTAAGGGCACCATGTTCAAATCTATTCTCCATTACGGTCGCTTTGTGGATGACATATTTTTTGTTTGGGGAGACACATTGGAAGCACTACATGAGTTTGTCCAATATCTCAACAGTACTACTACATATTTTAGATGTTAATGTGACTAGAACCTTTGAAGGAATAGAGACATCACAGTATAATAAACCTTGTAAAATTAATAATGTGATGCATACAAAAAGCACGCACCCTAAGTGGGTTAAACATAATGTTTTAAAAGGTCAGTTTTTTAGATCTGCATGCCTACATACCAAGGATTGTGATATGTATGAGTCATTTGACTCTTTGACTGTAGATTTTGTCAAGTGCGGCTATGAGATAACTGATGTGGTAAAGGCTCAAAATTATGTGATCTCCTTAAGAGATACTCGTATGAAACCTTTCTTTTGTGCTACAACTGAATATATTGCAGAGAATAGCAGAGGTCCAGCCCATTCTTTAAGAATGTGCCTCACATAATCCAATGATACTAGCTTTATTTGTAATATTATTAGAAAACATTGGAGAATTCTTATGTCTGATGAAGAATGTAAGACAGTACTAGGTGCACAACCTGCATTTTCTTTTAGAAATCGCTCTTCTGTTAAAAAGATGTGTTATAAATCGATGCAGAAAGTACAACCTGGTTTGAATGTAGCTAAGTCTGGTCCTTTTTCGTGCTATGGATGTAATGCCGGCAAATATTAAAAAAAATGGATAATCAGTTTATGCATCCTGATTTAAGGCGTATTTTTCATGTGAACATTTCTGCAACTTGTAATACTTGTGATCTAGTGTATTTGGCTTGTGTGATAGTGGTCAATCATACTACATTGGCAAGACAAATCGTTGCCTAAGGGATCACATTAAGGAACATTTGTACTGTATTAATAGACAAGATAACAAAAATCCTTTATCTAAACATCTTATTCAAGTAGGAAATGGACATAGTTTTAAATTTATGGTTTTAGAACTTTGTAAAATGGGATTAAGGGGAGGTGATGTTATAACCCATACTGAATGCAATGAAATAAAATGGATGACTGTTTTACGGGCAACAAAAGGGAAAGGGTTAAATGAATTTATACCAATTAAGCCTATATTGAAGTCACGTGGTCTGAAGCACTAGTATTTAAATGAGAGATTTTGTATTTTAGATCTGATGAAGTACTATATGTGAGTACAAAAGCGCTTATCTTTTTATATCTGTTTTGTTTTATTAAAGTTTTACTTTTGCACACAGTCTGCCTATCAGTATTTTATACTTTTTACTTATACGTTCTCCAAGAACAGGTCTTTGCTCCATTTGTTTCGTTAGTGAATCCAAAAACAATGTTGAGATGTCGCTTCAGCTATTTACACATTCTTTTTTCTAACATGTTATACTTCATGCTACTTTCACAGGCATTTTGCCCAAAAATGCCAAAGACATCACTATCTTCAAAACAAGATTCAAATCTTTCCTGCCCTTACCTTGTTGCCTTCTTGTATTCACTCCTATTTCCCCCAAGGATCAAGACAGCAGTTCTTTTTCATTAGTTTTATAGTATTCTTTCCTTTTCTACTTTATTTGTATAAATGTTCTATGTCTTTATTTTTCTTTCAAACTCCTTTCATACTTCTTCTGTTACAAACTTTTAGTTTCTCTTTTCTAACTCCCACACATCCACGTCTTTATATTTTTCAAACAGAAAAGTTTCTAGTACTGTCTTTTTTCAGTCACTTTTTAAAACACCCAAATTAGATTTAATGACAAGAAAACAATGAGGTTTATTAAATCCAAACCCTCTTCTCTTTTACATTATAAACTCTTTCTCTTTTGATTGTACTCACATCCACCACCCCGCAAAAAAAAAAAACAAAAAACAATTCACTTTCCATGCAGCTTGGAAACATACACACACTACATACATAGGTATACGTTTAACATATATACCCTTTTTTTAGTGACAACTAAAACACCCTCCCACCAATCTACCAACTTCTGTATTTCTTTTAGAACTTCTCTCCATTGTTCTAGTACTGTTTGTTCATTTCTAAACTTAACCCCTATATAATCCAACCCACTTCTAGTAAAATAAATCCCATCCATTTTACCACTTTCCCTAAACCCTTACTTTTCAACTTTAACTGTAATCCTACTGTTCCCAGAATTTGTTCTGTTTTGAAAAGTATCTCTTTTATCCATTGTTTCTTCTTGGCTACTAAAACTAAATCATCTGCATAAGTTAACATTAATGGTACCTTTATTCCTTCCTTAATATGCCATCCTCCTCCTCTAACTCACATCTACAGGTCTGTATATCAGAATTCAGTACCATTACAAACAACCACATGCTCAATGGACAACTCTATTTTACCTCTCTTCCCCATCTCATCTTTTTTCTTACTTACCTATTTACTACCACAGACAAACAAGGATTTTCATAAACTGTCCTCACTATTATTCTTACTTTCCCCCTTATTCCTTATTCTTTTAAAATGTTTAACATTTCCACATGATCACTGTTGGAAAATGCCTTAGCCATATCACACAGTTACTTTTCTTTTTCCTCCCCCCTTAGCTACTCGCTCAACTATACCATCACTTTTCCTGTCAAACCTTTTAACCCTTTTCCTTCTTTTATTACATTTTCATTATCTCTTATTATTGCCCATGCAGCCTTATGCTATGAAAACTTTGCACCTCTCTTATTTTTTCATGTCTTTGAAAAACAATACATATAACCAATCTCTATTTTATATAAACCTCTCTTATAAGTATATTCTTTCTCTTTACCTATTCTTAACGTACCACTACTTAATATCTCTCATTATTTTTACATATTGGACTATCTTCCCTTCCCCTGTATCAAATTCTCCATACCTTTCTCATTAAGTACTTTTGGACTTCATCTAGTGCACCTTTTTCTATACCTTCACCCTGTAGTTCTCACCCCTCCCTTTAATCATTCTCGTCCACCTTTCCTTGTGTAAGAACTTGTTATTTTCCCTCATTTTCTTCACTTTCTCTTTTTTCATTAATTAGTCAACAAACTAAAAATGCTCCTTCACTTCCACATTTCCTACAGCATGTTTTATGGTTCTTTCTGGAATGCCCAAACTTCCCAGACTGTCCAGATCTTCTTTTTGTATGATCCTGGGTTAAATGTGATTCATCCTCACAGAACAAAATATGCTTTCTGCTATCTCTAGTACCTAACACTCCATTTTTTTCTAATGTACTATCACATTGGACACATGCTGCAACTTATACTTTGTTTTTTTAAAGTGGCATAAACTTACCACAAACCAGTCTATTCTTGTCATCCACATTTTTTAATATCATGCACATCCTCACATAAATATAGAAAATACATTTTTAATTAATTTAATTTTTTTCCATCTCATTTATGCCCCAAATGATTTTTTTATACAACTGCTCTAATCAACACTGTAAATTTTTATATGTACATTTGTATTTTTCAACTGTACCTGTATGGAAACCCTGACATTTACTTGAAGTTTACTTGCTTGTACAATTTATTTAACTGTTGAAGATTGTAACATGTAATTGGAGCTTTTCTCCCCAGGCCTCCCCTAAAAATGAACTCTTATGGTCCAGTGGACTATCCCGGTAATCAAATGCCAATACATAAATAAAATTGTAACAACATTTTCCTTTTTAATTCTGCATTTCAATTTTGATAAAGATAGCTTTTCCAAGGAGATGCATTACCTGTCCTTTAACATTCATGAACACATTTTTCTGCTAGTGCAAATGTCTCAAAAGTTATTTTACTCACTCTTTAGTTCCTATATACATTAATTCCATGTCCGACAAATTGAATCCTAAAACAAAATACATATTTATTTGCTACTCATACTTTGTTTTCACCCTCAACACAAAGCTTTTCCTCCAGAACTCCACAGCTCCAGTCTGTCTCCTCTGTACCTGGACATCTTTTTCTTTCTGTAGTCTTTCACTGTAACCTGCTACTGCTCAGCTCTTTCTTCTGGTAAAACCACTCTCAAGTCTCTCACTCTTTACCACTCTCTGCTCCCCTGTCCCGCAGCCTAACACAGAACATGCCCTTAAAGCCAGTTACTCTACTGGACATATTTGCCCTCTCTCTATTCATATCATCGTTTAGAGCACCCTTCTTCCTTTCTGTCATCTCCGCATTACCAAATATTTTGGCAATGCAGAGAAAATTATCATTGATATCAAGATAAGTTAGTCATCTGGGGAACTTGCTCAAGGCACATACAATGTTTTTGATAATGAATTTGTCACAAATACACTCAAAACAGACAATCTGGAACATAAAAAATACATACAGATGACAAACTGAGTTTCACCATATAACTAAACATAGGTTTCATTAATTGTTAAAAAAGAAGGGACAGAAAAGTAGGAATTACTATAGTTTCAGGTTTTTAGACAAAGTTGAAATGGCTTCAAAAGTGAAGGAGAAAAGCAGGCAGACATTTGTAACTGGGAATTTGTTTAATGATCACTAATGTATTAAACGGGGATGGGTTATGATTACAAAAGGAGGGATTACATTTTTGAATCACAGTTACTGATATGGGACACTGTGATAAACTGTAGTAACAGGTAATGGTAAAAAAATCTGGAGGCAGGGACAGGGAACAGAGAGAAAGAAAGGAATCAAAATGATGGTGGTTATGGGGAAATCAGACAGCTTACAAAAAGCCACAGGAAATTGGAAGGTATAGTGATTTGATGAGGGGAAATAAACTATGGCCTAGAAGGATGAACACTACAAAGAACAAGAATGTGATGAAGACAGTATCAGAAATTAAGTAGAGCTTTTTTGGTGGATAACAAAGTGCTCAATATTTTGAGATGAAACAGCAAACATGGTTGGCAGGATAAGGGCATTATGCTACAGGTATATGAATTTATTATTGGCAGATATGTCCCAACTACATTGTAATGGTGGGTACTATTGGCTGGAAGGGGATGGTCTTAGATTTTGCTAATATGGAATAAGCAGGTCCACCTCCTCAGAGGTTACTTGCAGTATTAGTGAGATGCAGGATCAAAGGTATCTAATGGGTACTTTTCTTATAATCAAAACTGCACTGCACATACTTAACTGGGATATCTGAATACCGGACAACAGTGGGGCCTGTTTAATGCTTTTAAAGGTAGACAGTGCTGACTGCAGCAAGATATGTCAAATGCCATTTTTTCACATTTGTAATTTACAGTTTCGATATCTTTGAGGATGAAAGAACAGATATTAGTGACACGTACACTGCTATAGAAACGTTCAAAGAGATGTGTATTTTTAAACGCAGTAATCCATGATTCTGATGCTAACCAATCTTTTGATCTATTCAAAGAATCAAACATTTTGTTGGTGTTTGAGATACAGTTCTGGATATTGAGATGAAATTTTAGGACTCTGACAATTAATATCCAAAGTAGTTTACGCCAGATCCAATGTTTAATATCGCACCCTCTACAGTAATAAAGCAGAGTAACTGAAATTTGTCTGGTATCCTAAGTTTAAAGACCACAAACACAGCATTATACACATTTTAGTGGAAGGAGTGAGAAGTACCTTAGCCAATGGTCATGTTGACAGGCTGAAGTTTGCTGTCAGCATTTTATATGGTGCTGGAACAGAAGTCAAATGGAGTCATCTGCATAACAAGGCAAAGTGGCTCCTGGGCTGTGAGACAGTATATTAGTGACAAGAATGTGAAAAAGAAAGTAGTGGGCTGAGCAGCAACCCTTGATGTACTCCATAAAGTACATTTTAGTGAGGGCATGGGAGAATGCCATTTAACTGCCCAGTCCCTGTTATTAGGTAACGGAAGAACAGTCAATGTGCTCATGGTGGGTGACATTTTGTAGAAACCAATCAACTAAGAGAAAAAACTTCATGGCAAGAAATGCCTCACAAAAATCAAAGAACATTACTTTGCCAATCTTCCTGTTATGATCTAATTAGATCAGTTATAGCAAGTAAAACAGTGTCTATCTCACTGTAAGGTTGAAAATCCTGCTCAGAGTTATTAAATATGTTACAAGTTTGCAGATTTTGCAAGAAGTTGTCTGTGATGATTTTCTTTCTAACATAGTAGGGCAATGACACAGGCTTTATGTTTTCCTGGGGTTGTGGATGAACCTCCCTTGTGTCTTGGTAGTACCACTGCATCTTTACTGAACTGGGAGACATAACATTCTAGAATGCACTACTGATAATGAATATGCTGCCTTTGGACACACATTTTCAGAAATCTTGCTGTAACTGGTCAAAAGATAAGGAACAAGACTCATTTTTGCATAGAAATTGAGCAACATATGAAAATATAAGTAGTTTTAAAGTAAATGGGACATCAGTGGTACACCTGTTGGTTTGGGACAGACCTTGCCACTGCAGAAAGTGAAGAGAGTGACAACAGTTTGCAAATACTTCTAGCTGATGTGGATGAGTTAAGATAGTACTGTTATCAGGTACACTATTATAAGCTCATTTACAAGCAAGTATTATGGCTTTGCATTTATGTTCAGAAATTCTATAAAGTTATTCAGAGAAAGTGATTTTGGTTGTACGTGCAATAATTCTTTCACAAAGTTTTGTTCATTCTTGGCTTTTCTGATATTAGCAGTGACTTTGGGGTACGAGTCTGCCTCGATTCTTAGTATGCATTTAGGATTAATTGGGCGAGAGACTGTTCTTAAAGAGGAAATAACTTAATCTGCACCATCATTTAGTGATGGAATGCAAGGGGTCACAGACAATCCGTGGGAAAGTTGTTCAAGTATTTCTAGTGAGAAGGTTGAGAATGGAAAAGTCCTCATAAACTTGACCTACTGAAGCTTACCAGTTACACCTGAACTGTATATTACTACCCAACCAGCAATTAAAAAAATAACAGAAAACTAGTGTAAGCAGAATACAATAAAAGGGATACAAGGGGTCAAAAGAGTCAGTTAATTCTATCATCGCTACCTAAAGCTAAGTACTATGAGGACCATTCTCAACAACACTAAGGAAAAAAGTATTAACCTTTTATCACAGTTATGAGAGAACAACTGCTGAGATTTCTTTAATTTTGCAGGAAACGCTAAGGTGCAACTTTACAAAAGTAATTCTTTAAATATATTGTATAGCAGTAGCCCTGTGAAGAACACTATCTATCACACCTTCAAAATGAACTGTTTCAAACCTCAATTAAGCAAGAGATGAGATAATGTCAGAGTATAAAAGCAGGGCTTTTTTTTTCCCAAACATAAGCTAAATGGGTCCTACCCCTAAGGACTGTCCGTCTTTCAGAGCTAAAGGGTGCCTTCCATATGCACCAACTGTTAGGAGCTCAAAAGGAGTTCCATATCAAGGAAGTTGGAGAGCAGAAAGCCTTGCGGCATTTTTCTTTGCTCAGAGCTGAGGAAAGCAAGAATCCTGACAGTACAATGCTAGGAAACGAACTCAACAGTAAACGACATATAAAAGAGTGAAACACCCGCACTCTGGCAACACAAAACACATAACAAGCAAAAAGGGTGCTAGAGGAAGAGGAGGTTACTGCAGCAGTTATCTACTACAATATCTGCAGTTATAGTAAATTTGCTTACACGGCTGTACTATATTCAGTCATAGATTGCTGTGGCAGTAGTCCAAACTAAATAAGCAGATTAATAAAGGAAGGAGGCCAATAAACTAAGACTTGGGGAGCCCAAGGAGAATGGTCCAACTAAAGCTTTCCAGAAATCCACTGGAGAAGCCAAAGCCCTTGGAATGGGCCCTAATCATGCCTGGAAGAGGCTTATTATAATGAGTATAACAAAATGCAATAACATGAGACAACCAAATGGAAATGGTCAGCCTTGATAATAGATGTTCTTTCTTCTTACCCTCATAGGAAACGAACACCTGATCAGCTTTCCTGAGGGAATACATTTTATCTAGGTTGTATAAGAGCTGCCTATGGACACCCAGAGTGTGAAGAATTTTTTCTCTCTTATTCTTTGGTTCAGGAAAGAAGGCAGGGGAGATGAACAGTCGGTCTTAAAGTAAACTGAAACCCTTTAGGTGTAAAGAAAGAACTAGTTCTCAAAGAAACCTGTCCTTGTGAAAAATGAGATTAGGGCTGACTCACCATAAGCACTTCTAACCCAGACACTCTCCTAGCAAATGTCAGAGCAATGAGTGAACAGTCTTTCACTGTAAACTTCAATTCAACCTGATGAACTGGTTCAAATGGAGACAGAGCAAGCTTTTCAAACAAAGTTGAGATCCCAAGGGGGAGCCGCCTGTTTCCTAGGTGGATGGATATGTACTACCTATTTCAAAAACTATCTGACTTGAACATGGGTAGAAAATGGGTGAGGTGAATCAAACAGTAGATAAGCAGAAATGGCTGACAAATGCAACTTGATAGAGGAATAAGAAAAACCAGAGGAAGTAAATCACACAAATAATCAAGAAACAGAAGCACACAGATCTGAAGTGGGTCCAGGTTCTTTAACTGGCACCAACTAGAACATCTTTTCCACTTGCACATATATGATTTCCTAGTAGCAATTTGCCTCAACTCCTTTAATACGAAATTCACTTCCTCAAAAAACAAGTACCAAAAAGGTACGGAAATGAAAACTCTATGATCCCAGTTAAAAGAATTTTCAGGTCAGGTATATCAAACAACTCCTATTTTGTGTGAATAAATCTGGTCGGAGTTGGGGGTGGGCTTGTAAAGAAAGGAGAACCACTGTCATCTGGGCCAAAAGAGAGTTACCACGACAATTTTTGGGAGTTCTTCTGGATATTCAGAAGAATCCTGGATAAAAGTGGAAATGTTGGAAAAGTATACATGAACATTTTCATCCATGGGGGTGAGAAGGCATCTATCTTCCAGGATGGTTTGTAAGGAGTCGTGGAGAAGAATTTTGCTAGCTATCTGTTCTGAAAGGAGGCAAAATGATCTACTTAAATTGTTCTGCACAGTTGGCTCAATCTTGGAAGACCCAACAATAACATTTTAAATTGTGGAGGGTCTGTCCTAGTTCTGTTGAGCTTGTTTGCAATTAGGTTTTCCTCTGGCAGAAGCCTACACACACAAAGTGGGCTGAGTTGCTCTTTCCTAAGCAGTCATAACCACTTTCCTAGGCAGTTATAGCCAGACTGCAAAAAGGGTAGAATCTGCCATCTCCTTGTTTGTTTAGGTACTGCATCACTGTAGTCTTGTCTGTGTACACTTGCACAGGTCCTGGGGAATAAAGATGAATTAAGGCTTTCAGAACACTGGACTTTGCCAACATCTCTCTGTCATTTATAGTTTGTGTCTGAAAGATTTCACAAAGCTTGCTTGCACTTTCACCTCTTTGGAAACCACACCCATGCCTCATCTGATGTATCTATAGTTACAGATTGTATGAGGGTCAGAAGACACAGTGGGAGATGTGGATTGCAAGAGATATGGTCTATCCACCAAAGAATCTCCCTTTTTCCAAATCCCAGAACTGGGATCTGAAAAGAGATAGCATTTAGATGATGAATCCAGACTGATTTGAGGTACCATTGTATTTCCATTTTGTGGAGTATGGCCAGAGGAATCATGAAAATCATAGAAGCCATGTATCTCAAAAATCCTGGAGCAACTCAAGACGAACTGATGGAACATGTCTACTTTGTCTGGAGGAAGAAAGTTTCTTCCCAGGGGAGAATCCAATACACATCCCTGGAACACAATTCTTAGAGAAGGTATGAAAAAAAGATTTAAGAAGGTTGTTTCAAAAACTCAGACTGAGTACAAGATTTTAAACAGTTTGTAAAGACTCTTGACAAATTAGAGTATTCAAAGATAAGACAGCCATTCAAATATGAAAAGATATGAACACCTTGAAGGCTGCAATAAGCAATGACTGGAGCAAGACATTTTGTGAATATCCTTGGTTCTATGGAACATCCAAAGGGTAAGACAGAGAGCTGATAATGTAATCCAGAGAAAGCAATTCTTAAAAAATGCCTGAAATGCTGGCTTAATGGAGTATTTTACACCTAGCTTTATCATGAAGGCTAGCGAGGGCATTAAAGGATGTGGGAGCTGAAAGGATAGCATTTCGAACCGGGGAATATTAACAAAAAGATATAGAAAGGAAAGGTCCAGAACAGACCTACAGGAGACTTCCCTTGTTGGTAACCGAAAAATCCTTGAATAAAACCTTTTGCCACTGTAACAGAGAGGTACAGGCTGTATAACTCCCTGGACTAACATCTGGTGCAGAATGTGAAGAAACAGAGAGAAAGAAGCGTGGTACACTAGGCAAGGAGAAATTCTGAGGAATGGGGGAGGGATTCCCACTGTGAAGTGTAATCACGGTGAATTATTTTCAGAGCTCACCTGTCTGTAACAATCTGATGCCACAAAGAAAGGTGACCTCTCAGAGAGATGGACAGGATGTCAAAGTGGGAGGGAGAAAAGCAGGAACAGGCAGTCATGCGCTCTGAGAGGACTGCCTTTAACTGATTGAAGCTTTTCCATTCTTTTTAGAGCTTTCTTGCCGATTCTGTTTGCTGCCCCCCTGCTTAAATAGCTTACTGAACAGGGGGCTGAGGTGGAAGAGTACCAGAAATGTAGTTGTTCGAGTGTACTCACCTAATGCAGTCCTGACTTATGGGACTTCTTGTCATGTAAGCCCTTGGTTGGCCCGATTATCAGAGTAAAAATCTCGCTCCTCCTTTGGCTGATGAACGTCCCATCTGATGTCAGTATGCTTCAGTCTATAGCGAACTAGCCAACATCATTTTATACTTGCTCCCTAGAAGACAGGGGCCCCCTGGATGAAGAATAAAGCAGGGGTCTAAGGCAGAAACTAGGCCAGGCAGAGACAACACCCAGGGGGTCCACTGCCATGAGAAAACGATACAAGCAGTCTACTATTGTAGGCAAAGGGGGAAGGAGAGAGGGAGAGAACACTGCAACAGTGTACACACTTGAACATCTAAACTTATGGCAAGTGTACACAGCTGTACTATTTCTTTGTGTTTCACTCTTGCAGTCCTGACCTGTGGGATGATTCCCAAACCTGGGAGGAGAGGATGCCCTGCAAGATGGCTATGGTGAATCCTGCTCTAGACCTGGAAAAGTGTGATAAGTGACCGTGTTTGGTAAAGGTATGCACAGATGATTAGGTAGGGACTCTTTTCAGGAAGGCAGCAGAGGTAGCAGTCGCTCTAGCAGAGCGAGTCCTGACAGCTTCAGGTGCATTTTTTACCATAATGGATGCAACAAAATGAAATACAGTGAGAGATCCACTTGGAAATAATCTGTTTGGAAACTGGCTTCCCTTCAGAGGCAGTGGAGAAGGACACAAAGAGTTGGTCTGATTTTCTGAAAGCTTTAGTTCTATCGTGACTGTAGCGGAGCTGTCTGTGCACATCCAGGGAATGAAGGATTTTCTCCCCCTGGTGCTGAGGATTCGGGATGGAGGTGGGCAGGTGTATGGCTTGATTCAAGGATATGTCAGTGACCACCTTGGGCATAAATGGTGGGTTATTCCTGAGGGATACTCTGTCTGGGTGGAATAAGAGGAATGGCTCCACTGCCATGAGAGCCTGCAGCTCACATGCCTTTCTAGCTGAGTTGATAGCCAATAAAAGGGCTGTCTTCTAAGTTAAGAATTTTAGGTCAGTAGAAGCTGCTGGCTCAAAAGGGGGGGGGGTAATTTTTTCCAGAACAAAACTGAAGTCCCATGGAGGTGTCAGTTGCCTCCTGGGAGGTCTGATGTGGATCACTCCCCTAAGGACCTGTTTCAGCAGGGGGTGTGAAAAGATAGGAGGAAGAGTAGAAATGTGGACTGAAATGGCAGAGACGTGAAATTTTAACTGAAGAAAAAAAAATAGGCCTCTGTTAACCAGGGTAGCCAGGTAATCTAAAATGGCAGAGACACTGGCTGAGTTAGGATTGAGAACTTGCTGCTGGTATCAGCTGGAGAATGTTTTCCACTTGGCTGAGTATGATTTCCTAGTACTAGGCCTTCTGGCCTCTTTGGGAATGTCCTGAACTTGTTTACTTAGGGCATGCTCGGTGGTGGATGCTGAGGAAGTATCCAGGCTAAGAGTGAGAGTTTGTAGATTGGGATGCACAAACCTCACCTTTTCCTGAGTCAGAAGGTCCACTCTGAGATAACTGCCATGGTTTTTCATTTGTTAAACTTAGTAGCAAAGGGTACCAGCACTGCCTGGGCCAGTCTGGGGCTATTAGAATGACTGTTGCACCTTCTTTCCTGATTTTTAAGAGAACCCAAGGAAAAAGAGGCTAGGAGGGGTAACTCAAAGGAAAACGTTGGTCCAAGGGAAGGAGAAAGCAGTTTGCCCATGGAATACAATCTTTTTACTTGAGCATTTTCTTTGGTGGCAAAGAGGTATATCTGTGGGGTTCCCCATTTCTGGACTATGCTGAGAAATGTTTTCCAATTCACATGTCATTCATGGGGATCCATCAAGTTCCTGCTGAGGTGATCTGCTAGAGTGTTTTGAACACCTGCAAGGTATTGTGCAATGAGGTGCAACCCCACAGAGAGAGAGCTGTCACACAGATCTGCATAGCTAGTTGACATAAGGGCTAAAAGTGAGTGCCTCCCTGTTTGTTTATATGTACTACATGACTGTGGTGTTGTCCGTTTTGACTAGCAGGATCGCTGGTCATTGCTGCTTTCTGCCAGGATCCTGTGGCCTAGAACTCCCTTGCTTGGGGGTTTCTGAAGACCACTGCCTGGGTTTTTGTGATCGGTGCTACATTTGAGATTTTTCTCTCTGGGTTTTCTTTGCCTGCTTTTTGTCTGAGAGGGAAAGGACCAGTGTTTAGTAGGAAAATTCATACTAAACCTAGGAGGCTGAACTTGGAGGATGTCTTTTACAGACTGCATAGATTTTGCTTTATTTTTCATCTTTTTAGCACAGCTTCAGCTTTTGGCCTAAAGACATAGTCCTTGTCCAAGGGGGCATCCAAAAGGTTGGACTTGACATGGTCTGGGAGGGGTCTGCTCCCCATGCCAAAAATGACATAACTAGAGATTGCAGCTCAGCTGGAGGCCTCCACAGTATCACAGCCACATTGTAAAGAATGCCTAGCCACCTGGGAACTAGAATGGTAAAAATCCAACAAATCCTTGGAAATGTTCTTGTCCTCCAGGGAAGATATCTTTTGCTTCAATTGATCTAAATTGGTTTGTTAGTACTTGATCATATGAAGCTGGCAGTTAGGGGCTCTCATGGCAAGGATAGCAGAAGTGTGAACTTTTTTACCAAAACTATCAAGGGCCCTGCTTTCTTTATCAGCAGCTAAAGGATTTTTTGAAGAGCTGGCACTTGTTCCTTTGAGTCCTGGTGTGAGAATCTCTGGATTAGCACTAGGATTCTTGAAGAAGAACTTATGGGAGTCCAGCACCCTGTAAAACCTGTCTGGTTTTCAAGTGGCTGGGGGAAGAGAATTTGGATTTATAGAAGAATCTATAAAATTATTTTCCACAACCTCCAACACAGGAGGAATAGACAAAGGTTTGCGTTCTGGCAGGTCAAGGAACTCTCTAACCCTCTTTTCAGATTGTGGGTATTCTTGGGCCTCCCACTGGAAATGTTCTCGCATGGCATGGAGAGTTTCCCCAAAAGTGATGTCCTCAGGAAGGTGAAGCTGAAGTCAGATTCTCTTCAGAATCTGAATCTTCAAAAGAAGTAAGGAAGGGTCCCTGCTCAAAGACAGATGCATCCTTGTCAGAATTCTCATCAGAATCAGGAGGCTCAGAGAAAACATCAGGTGGTATGATCCCTCTTCCTTTCCCTTGGGAAGACTCCAAAGGGAGTTGCCTAGCTCTGACTATAGAAATAAGGTCCTAAGCTAACCTTACCAGGTCTTGTTGCTATCCCTCTGTATGGGATCTGGTAGGCCTAGGGGCATAGGGTCTGAGGTAGAACCTTTCCTTAGAGGCAGCTCTTGCCTTGGGCCTAGGCATGTCTGCAATCCTGATGCCAGTCTCTCTGGAAGAATGAACCAATGCTGGCTGATGCTACAAAGGGATGTCACTGGACAAAGAATGCTTGTTGGAAGCAGAGGTCTGCTGAGTAACCCTGGACCTGACTGACAAAGTAAAGGTCAAGGCCTGAGGAGAAGCATAGGGACCCAATGGCATGTCAGCCTCTGGACAGGTCATGACAGAGTTCTCTGCCATCACCTCAGACACAGAAGGGGCTGCAAAAACGCCCTTACCTTCCTCAGCAATAACGAGCTTGGGGGACTAGCAGATGGACAGCGATTGTTGTCTCAGGCCCTAAGCTTGGGTCTCTTTTCCTTATCTTTCCTATGCTTAGGGAGCTCAACCTTGGGATGACAGGCGGATGCCACTGGACAATGCAAAGAGGATGGGAGACTAAGATGCCTAGCTAAGATCCCGACCCTATACCTGACAGTCTTAAGAGTTGAAACGGGCATAGAAACAACAATTAGGAATGTCGTGATCAAGGCCTAAACAGGTGACGCATGGATGGAAGTCTCTGTGTGGGATTTGCTTACCACAGCAGAGATAATTGTTAACCTTATCTGACATGGGTTATAGCAAGAAAAAAAAAGTTCCCCAATGTGGTACTTAGCTTTCTGATTACTTATCTTTGGTGCAGACTGACTGATTCACTGAAATACTGCTTTGGGCTCCAACGGCAAGAAAACATTGATATCATGGCATTGGCTGGCTCCCTATATACCCAAGCATACTGACATCAGATAGGATGGCCACCAGCAAAAGGAGATGGGAGATTTTTACTCTGGTAGTCAGGCTGATCAAGGGCTTACATTGTAGGAAATCACACAGGCCAGGATTGCAACAGTGAAACACAAAGAACATTTATTACTTTCTTTGAAAAACGAGAGTTGAAAAATATGAGGTACTCCTTGTATTAACTTTTCCCTTTTTGTCACACTTCTATAACTCCTCAACTGCAGAAGGGCCAAACAGAAACAACGTACCTAAGGAAGAATTTAAAATTTCATTTTTAAAATTTTCAGGAAGATTTTGAGAATGAAACCACGCTAGTCTTCTCATAACTGACCCAGAAGCAGCAGCTCTGGAACAGGAATCATTAGCATCATAAGCAAACTTTAAAACATGCTTAGTTACTTGATAAGTACAAGTAATAGAAGCAGTTAAGGATTTTTTTTTACCTCGAAGACAACCTCCATAGACAACACAAAGAAAAAAAAGCTCTTTCATCTTAAAGTTTCTGAAAAGGGAAAATCTTCAAGAGGGAAATCAGAAACCATACTTTCCTCAGAGTCAGAATGCTTACATTGTGAACAACTTTGTAATGCCTGCACTTTTGTCTGAACTCTTTTCCTTTTTTGCTTGAGGAAATAAGGCATTAAAAAGCCATGGTAGGTTTCTTAGGAAATTCCAGTAAAGCCTATCAGTCCATACAAATAATAACAGGAGACATGAAAATTCTCCTTTTCTTAACTCCCTGGAAAAGGACAGCCTCTCTGCAGGTATACTGGTCCTAGTACCAGGTCTCTTTGTCCTGGTTAAGTGAAGAACTTTCAATACCTTCCTCCTCTGAGACCAAGAAGAGTGGTTCTCCCTTGCCCACCATGGGCATTCCTGTAGCCACAGAGGATGAAGCCATCCCCCAGTCTTTGGTGGCTGCATATGCTGCACCAAGAGGACAGGGAGAAGGGGAAGAGATGAATGGTCTGAGGAATAAAGATTAGCCACAGCAGAGTCATCCACTGGTGGCTGAGGTGCAACAGGAGCTGGAATAACAGTAAAAGACTTCCTAATGACTTTCTTTTTCTTCCGGACAAGTGAAGGTGAGACCAGAAGACAGGGTATTTCTCCACTGGTAAGCTGTTAAAGAGACCTCAAAAGTAAATAGCAGAGCCTAGACAAGTTGATAATGTGTACAGTACAGACCAAGTCAAACTGAGGAGAGAAAACCACCGACAGTCCCATAAGCATATAATCCTGTACCCAATATACAAATACACAAAACTTGAATAAAAGTCCTGCGAAAAATAGAATTTTCCACAGAAAATATTCACGTAAACATTACACATAATACACACTCCAAAAAATGCAATGGCAATTACAGTCCAAAGATAATATGCTTTCTAGCAAAAGCATATATTTCAGTCAGAAAAACACACATTTTCCTCAAAGTATCCCCACCAGGGCCCTTATGTGCCTAGCCTTGAAGGATTGCTAGTCAACCGACAGTTCTATGGGGCCCACTAAAAGAGTTCTCTTCCACAGCAAAAGAAGATCTGAAGCTTTTAGAACTCCAACTGTCTTTATATGCAGCTTTGCATTCAAGCTCCTGATAGCTGGAGCATGTGGAAGTTACCCTTTAGCTTTGAAAGCTGAACATTCCCTTAAGGATAGGACTCATTTATCTTAGGCTTCTGCAATAGTGATCTGTGATTGAATGTCACACAGTACATCATGTCTTTTTTCCTTTCATACGTGTCTTGTAATCAGAACTAATAATGCTTAAACAAATAAGTGAGGGATCCAAAAATGAATCAGCAAGAATAGAACAGGATGAGCAAGTAAGATAAAATGATAAAATTAGGTCTCATTAGCTTGAGATGGTGGTAGCTACGGTGGAGGTAACAGATTCCATGGCACTTATCGAAATGAGTAAGGAGGTTCTCCTGTGTCCTGGCCAAATTTCCCGTAGTAGCATAAAAATCACCTTGGCTCTCCCCTAAAAAGAGGGTATTAGCCCAGTGGGACTATGCTGGTCAAAACAATAAATAAAAGAACAGAGGGAGAGTGAGAGACAGGCAATGCGTCCAGAATGTAAAATGGCAGCTTTTCTCAGTGCACTTTGGAATGGTAAAGAATATGGGGTCTGCAGGAGAATGGTGAAGATCTGAGGGAGAATACGGAAGCTATAAATAGCAGAAAACCGGCCACTAAGGTGAGAAAGTGTAAGGTGGGACTGCAGAGAGGAACAAATGGAGGCCAGTAGATAAGTGGGGGCAGGGAACGGTTGGGGAAGAAAGGCAAACAACAACAAGAAGTGGGCAGAGGTTGCCTAAGAAGTAAAGGCAAGTGGTGTGGCACACAATAAGGTGAAATGAACAATCTGGAGATGCAGCTAAGAAACAGACAAGAAATTCAAGATGGAGGAACATGTGCAGACAGCAGTAAAAGTGATAAAGGGAAGACATAACCAGATGTGACCATGCAGGAAACAACACAATAATGACAGCAGGAGGGAAGTGGTTGGTGGTGGGAGTACTTATCCAGATGAAAAGGCAGACAGTGAAAAGGGGAAAAGAGTAGAAATTGCTTGTAGGAAGAGATCAAGAAGGATTAGTGGACTTAATAAATCACAACAAACATGGCAACTACCAAAGGAGAGCTACTGCTAGTGGAACTGAAGGGTGAAGGTTGCTAAGGGTCATGGAGGAGGAAGTGAAGAAGGTGAAATCCTGTGTATGGGGGAAGAGAAGGTGGTTTTGTTGATTAATAAGTCATATACAGTCATCAAAGGGATTAAAAGTCTTTGTAAGGGTGAAAGTGCTGAAGAGATTATTATGAAAATGTATGGAGGCTCAGACTTAGCAAAATGTGGCAAAAAGTGATAAAGATGATCACCAAAGAGGATGTGTGGGCACAATTTGGCATCACTGACCTGTCAAAAAGAGACAGAAAAGGTGCTAGCATGAAGGGCCAAGTGGTGGCAAAGAGATGCTAGAATAAGGGGTTGGAAGTGACACTTTTCAAAAGTGCTACCTGTACAGCAGCCAGCGCACTAAGGAATGAGAGTAACAGGAAGCATAATGATTGGCTCTGACGGTGAACATGTGTACGAAGATGGGGACAGAACTAGTAGTGACCAGCACTATAATAGATAAAAGATGCCACGTAGACTGAAATCCCAAATGAATCGAAGAAATTATTGTACAACACACAGTAAGCACTTTCATTTGGTAGATATCATCAAACTTCTTCAAACAGACAGTCTGTCTGAAGAAGTTTGGAGATATCTACCAAGTGAAAGCGCTTACTGTGTGTTGTACAATAAGTTCTTGGATTCATTTGGGATTTCGGTCTACGCGGCATCTTTAATCTATTTTGGTCGTGTTTGTTAGTGACCAACACTATATGCTTGGTACAGGCTCTGTCTTAGTCCAGAAGGGATAATGGTGCTCAGTACTAGGTTAGAAAGGTATATGTCAGTGATTATACCATTAAACTAAAAGGATTAGGGAAAAAGCAAGTCAAGGATGCATAAGACAAGAACAGGTAACTCAGGTAGTACAATGAATTAAAAAAGGGGCAGACAACATAACAGAACAAATCCAAATGAGTCAAACTAAGGCTAGTCTATATTACCATGCAATGGAAGTTGTCTAGATAACATAATATGGGGAGCTCCAGGCAGTGATGCAATGACAGGAGGATAGATACTGGAGGTACAGAAACATAAGCCAGTGACAACAGGGGTGGGACCTACTGATGCTTAAGTATAGGTAGATCGGGAATGACAGAGAAAGGAGGAATAATGGTGGAGTAGAAATCTGCATAAAAGAAGGCAGCAAGTTTTAAGATAGAGGAGGAGAAACAACAATCCATGAAATAAGGAAGTAAGGGGGGCATGATCAGAATCTGGAGTAACTGCCCTACTGCTTAAATAAAATTAAGGAAGAAAGGCTGGTAAACTGATAACCTGCACTAGTTCTCAGACAAAGAGGGATGGGGATGAGAGACTAGAAGAGAGAATAAAGGAGTGAGGTAGGAGGAAGACGGTTAGTTATGTGAGATCAAATCTTTCAGGAGGAGACTAGAAGGTCCAAAGCTACAAGGTAGAAAGGGAGTGGATGCTGGCAAAATTTTAGACCAAATCTGCTGCTAGATCGTGCACAACAGTACGAGAAAGGACATAATTCAGGATGTGGCCCCAACCAAGGTGGAGCTGACATTAGTCATCAGTGAATCTGCCACTGTACAGTTTAGCACGTGTGTGTGTGTGTGTGTGTGTGTGTGTGTGTGTGTGTGAGATGGGGGCATAAGAACATAAAGAAAAATAGAAAGGTGTAGGATATTACAGGAAAAAATTTTGATAAATTAAAAAGAGGATCAAATATGAGTTAGTGTGTTACTCATAAACAGACAGTACGTAAGCTACAATAATGAGTGGGAATGAGTACTCAGGGATATGTTTGAAGAAAAGGCAAAAAGTCAAAACTAGTGAAGGCTAACATGGCTACATAGAAAGGTCAGTCCCGTGACTGAGGAAAAACACAGGGTGTTCAACAGGTGGAGGGAAAGGGGTGTGAAGGTAAAGGATGCACAGTATAAGTAGGCAAGCAGAACAATAATAAAAGAGGTGAAGCCAACAAAGGTGCATCGAATACAAGGAACTTGCAGAAAGTAAAAAACAACAAAACCGGTTTGAGTAAAGGAACCAGGCAGCCGAAATAATTCCATAAAACTTTAATGAAACTGAGAGCTTCACCTAGTCACAGTTAGGCTTCTCCATTTAAATAACCCTTCCTGTTAATGACATCACAGCAGCTACCAATTAAAATAGACCACATCACATCATGAACATTTAAATAAACATGAAACATCACTACAGCTACCAATCAAAATAGACCACATCACATCATGAATATTTAAATAAACATGAAACATCACAACTACCAATCAAACATGTCATACCATGAATATTTAAATAAATATGAAACCAAAATTAAATACCTGCAAAAATACAAAATATTAAAAGTCTGTCTGAAAAAACAGAGTAAACTACTTAAAATACATTTGCAGTAAGTTTTAAAACTGCATAAATAAAAAATTACTAATTTAATCCTGGTTTTAAAGTGGCATTTAGTCTTAACTGGCGAAGAACTTCTTTGCATTCTAAAATGCTTTCAAGATTACCTCCCCTCTTATTATATGATATCCTGCACACCACAAAAAATTAAAAAAAAAATTGAAATTAAGACACTCCACTGAATGCATGAAGAGGGCATTGCTTGACCTTTTGTTTTTTTTTTTTATATCCCTCAGGTTTTCACCAATCCTACTTTTGAGTCATCGATTAGTTTTACCTATGTAGAATGCCTGACACATCATACAGGATGCTAAATATATAACTGTTCTACTGTTACAACCAATCCGTCCTGGACAAGCAATCACCCTATCATAATGTGCTACTGTAATGTACGGCCCATCATTATTAAACTTGCAAGCCCCACATTTATTCATTTGAGATTTACACCCAGATGGAAGAAGTCTTTTTTTCTCGAATCCAACAACCCCTTAATATTTTGTCTCCTTCTATACACTACTTGTGGAGGTTCAACCTCATTTTCAATATCAACCCGTACGGCTTCAGGTGTAGTGTTAACATTGCCCACTCTAGCATTAAAGTCATTACTAAAAGTTCCTGCCCTAAAACCATTAGGGGAACACATTTTCTCCACACACTATACCAGCAATAACCAATGAGAAAATGGGAATGATGACTATTCTTTATAACCAAGACACACCGACCTTAGTAAAAATTCTTAACACTACTTGGAACATTATTTTCACCCCTGAAGTTAAAGCTCGTTTAATGGGATCTCTACAGGAGGTGTATGGAACAGGTCAAAATATTACGAATATCCTACGTATCCAAGAGACAAGATGGAAGGGCAGTGCAGAGAAGCCACTTGGCCTGGGATCCAGAGTCTACTACTCAGAAGGGGGATCAGCTAGAAATGGTGCGGAGATTGTGGTGAGAGACGCTTCAGAAGGCAGTGAGGGATATCATCAGAATTAGTGACAGACTCATGGCAATCAGACTCCAGTGTAATAACAGGGCAGTATTCATAATCTCAGCCTATTCCCCACAGCAGGGTTGTGACAGTGAGGAAAAGACTGCATTTACATTTACTTGATAAAGCAGGACAACATGAATTGGTCTTGATAATGGGTTACTTGAATGCACATATCAGGATGAACAGAACAGGCTATGAGGACTGCCTGGGTCCACATGGGTGGTGCAACAGGAATAAAGAAGGAGAGGCTATTCTAGACTTATGTCTGGCAAATGGCTGGACAGTAGCCAACACATGGTTCAGAAAGAGAGAGTCACAAAATCACATACAAGTGTGGCCAACATGCAACTCAGGTAGGCTTCCTCCTAGTAAGGAAAATGCACTGGTGTAGAATCAATGATTGCAAAGTCATCCCCAGTGAAACATTAAGGCCCACAGCATAAACCGCTGGTTGCCACAATCAGATGCAAACAGTGGTCACAGAAGGCTCTAGGGTCAACAGAGATCAGGCTGAAGACCTGAAAGTTGACTGGAGAGAAAGTACAACAGCTCAAGGAATTACATAGGGCTCTGCACCCTGAGAAGAGCAGGAAATAGGTGGAGTTGAAGAAGAATGGCAGTGCCTCAAAAGAGCATGTGTGAGGACTACAGAACAGATATGTGGCCAAGCCAGGTATGGAAATAAGGTACACAAAGAAAGCTGGTGGTGGAATGCAGAAGTCCAGGAAGTCATCAAAAGAAAGGAGTGCAGGAAAAAGTGGGAGATAGAAAAGACTGACCAGGCTAAGAAGGAATACTGGTTGGCTAACAAAAAAGCTAAGAAAGGACTTGCAATAGCAAAGAATAGGGCATCGGAGGCACTCTACCAACATCTGGAAAGTGACTCAGGTGGTATACAGAAACTATATCAGACTGCAAGGCAAAGACAGAAAGATAAAGAAGGTAGTCAGACACCCAACAACTTGTTCACCAGTCCACATGGCATCAAAGGCAGAGGGAAGGAGCATTTCCAGCAGCTTCTGTATGAAGAAAACCTCACAGAAGTTGTACTGCCCCAGAAACAGCGTACAATGAAAGAAAAAGAGGAGCCCACCCTAGAAGTAGTAAGAACAGCACAAGGGAAAATGAAGTTGGGGAAAGCAGCAGGCACAGATGAGGTCACAGCAGATATGATAAATATGTTGGGTGAGATAGGGGAGAAATGGCTCCTGAGGGTACTCACAGCAGTATGGAGAGAAAAGTGTACTCCAGGTAACTGGAGAATAAACATCCTCATGCCAGTGTACAAGAACATAGGGGACATCCACAACTGTGGGTAGTACAGAGGCATCAAACTCCTAAGATATTGCATGAAAGTTCTGTAGAGGGTGATTGATAAATGGATACGCAAAGCAATAGAAAGTAAGAAGAGAGATGAGCAGTTCAGATTCAGATCAGGATGCAGCACAACTGACCTAATGTTTGCAGTGAGAGAGATAGTTGAGAAAAAGCTAGAGATGAGGAAAGAGTCCAACTGGGTATTCCTAGACTAGGAGAAAGTATATGAGAAGGTCCTAAGAAAGCTGATCTGGGCAGTACTGCAGTAGTTCGAAGTCCCAGAAACATTGGTAGATTTAGTGCAGGCTATGTACAAGGACCCAATGACTGAAGTATGACCAGTGTTGGGCCTTACAGAGGGGTTCCCAGTGGCAGTGGGTGTATACCAGGGTTCAGCTCTGAGCCCACTGTTGTTCATACTGGTGATGGACTTGCGTTAGCAAACAGGTTGGAGGGGACAGATCAAGAAAGCTGTATGCAGATGATGTGGCGTTACAGGCAGACTCTGAGCAAGAATTCCAGCAAAGGATAGGAAAATGGAATGCAAAACTGAAGGCACATGGGATGAAGAAATATGGAACAAAAGAAACATATTAAAAATTTCCAGATTTAAAAAAAAAATCCACTGCAAGGCAGAAACCTGCCTAATCTTTAATATAGGCAACGGTCCTCAAAAGTTTCAAATGATGTCATTTACAAGTTTGTATGCAAAAACTAAAGGAAGTTTTCAGAATGCACAGGAGTGTTAATACTGTTTAAAGTGGAATTTCCATTTTCACAGTATGACTTGTGCTAAGAAATGCAGCTTGTCTTACAGTTATAAGTGCACTGTTTAACTGCATCTCATTACAGACATTTTTATGGTACTGACCATAGTAGCTTTGTTATTATGAAGCCAATTCCAGATAGTAAAGAATTCATCATGAATATCCTTAATAAGACATATAGGATTTTTATTGCTGTTTGTTATGACTATATCATTAGATGACAGTAGAGAATTCCTCATGAATATCCTTAGTAAGGTATATAGGATTTTTATTGCTGTTTGTTATGACTACATCATTTGATGACATTACTTTTTAGCAAGGACTATATAAGCATAGACAGCATAATTGACGTTAAGAAGGTCCCAAGGCAGACGATTTATTACAACAGAAATAAGGAGAGGACTGTGAAGGCTGCATGCCTAGCCAGACAGAATTGTGCAGATAATTCTGTTATTTGTAAATATAAATGTTGAAATACAAGCTTGTTTTCTTAAATGAAAGAATATGCTGTGAAATGTTGAACTTAAAACAATGTAGCAACACTGCCCTCTGCTGTAAAGAAAGCTAAGTCAAGAATTTCTTGTCTGCCCTTTGAAGTTCAAATTATTTCATGACTGTCTTTGATGTTTACAATTCGGCTCCGGTCGGGCTAGATGAAGGCTTCCTACCTATTGTTTTAAGGCTAAAGTTAATGACCAGAATTTGCCTGCATAAATGTCCTTTATTGCTTTGGTTTCTGCCTAAGTGTAAAATAATGTAAATGCAGTTTCTGTTGGCCTGGGAACACCAGGAAAGTGAAAGAATGATGTAATGTTTATCAGAACTGCAATTTCAATTTAAACAGAGAGAATCAGAAGGCATTAAGCATTTTTGTCTTGATCATCCAACTCACAGCCCTGTCTTGCTCATATGTAAGAGATCTTAGACTTGTGTTTTCTTTTAGAAATAGCTAGGAAATAGAAATATTAGACTAAGTGTTTTCCTGTGATGTCAGAACTGTATTACTGAATTATTTTAAGTATTCCTGTGTGATCTCTGAACTCTTGACTAGCACTGTGTAGTAGAAAGTATTGTCTTGTGGTTTTAATTATTTATTATTAAATATTTTAAAACCTTTTAACTGTGGATGGTTTGTGTAGATATAATTTCAGCTCTTAAGAGTACTTGCATGCCTTTGGTAAAATTGTACACAGCCGCTCTAACAGCTTTAGCCATGGGCTATACTCCTAATTGGATAATAATATTGCACAGTAATAATTGGACACCCTTTTAAGGGCCTTTGAGTAGCTGATAAATATTAGTGGGTGGTGGCAGCTGATACTACCATATAATCTGGGTAAAAGAGGCACAGCTGGAGAACCTGTGCCAGCCTTCCCCAGGAGTGCCTGTGTGGTTGTATAAACTCTTCTCAAAGGGTGTGAGTGTGTCAGTTACTTGGGCAGGGACATGAAGCACTGGTTGGACAGAGAGGGTGCTGGAGGTTTTAGCTTGCCCACTAGGCTGAGATCTGGACCCTATAGCTGTGCCAGTGGGGAGTCTTATTGGGGACCTGGAGAGCAAGGGAGTGACCAGCCCCGGACTGACTGTGATCTCAGTGTGCTCTTAAGGGAAATTACACTTTACTGTGTGTATTTGTTATCCTTTCCTCATATATGAGATGCCCTCTCTGGTGTTAGTGGTGAGGATTGAGGCTTCTTGATTGTTGGACCAGGGCATGGGTGTCACAAGGACTAAGCACTGACCCTCATAGTATGCCTTTAAATGTGAATTACAGGATTAGTGAACACTGAATATTGCAGATTAATGCAGTACTGGAAAAAGATGTAGGCTAGGAATGTTTGTCCAAGTACAAATGAAGCTGGAGGACTGGACTGGTTTACATGGTAGGCACAAACATTGCACTGGATGCCACTGGGAATAATAAATACACACTGTACATTTTGGAAGGATTTCATACTTATAAACTTAAGTACCTACCAGATTCTGTCTCTGCTGTAGAAACAAGGGATGTTGCATAAAGTGGGGAATAAGCCAGTGATTATTGACCATACACATGGAAAGAGAACACAGCTTCTGGCTGAAATTAGACCATGCAGTATGAGAAAGCTCAAATTTGGACTGCATTATTTAGAATTACTTCAGGCCTTACTTCTAACCAGATTGAAGATATTTATTGATATGGGGAAGTTGTGGGAATGATTTAGTAATACAAATGAAAAGATCAAGGGAAGGTGGGCAGATAAGGAAGAGCAACACAGAGTGAAGATGGAAACAAAACAGCTCAGCATTTCAGGTTTGTGGCAACTAATTAAAACAGTTTAGATCATCTGAGCAAAACAAGGACTTGGGACCATTCATGACATGCACTCTGCAAAAACAGAGCTCTGTCAACGGTATGAACACAAGTGTCAGGTGACTAAAGAATACATAATTTGATGCATTCAAAGCTACAATGTCTATATTTCTTACTGAAATAAATTATATTTAATGATAATAATAATAATATAAAATATCATTCTAAATGTCGTGCATAACTATGAATGTCTGCTTTTCAGGCTGGATGATGTGCTTGATATGCATCACTGTGTGGATGTAGGTAGCCCTTGCCTCTCAGGAGAAATTACTAAGGCTTAACTGGGACAGGCTATAACAACAATAATAATAATAATAATAATAATAATATCTATAACTCTTGAAGAGGTGAAAGAGGTTTTTAAGAGTCAGTTACACCACCAAAAAGTGGTTCTCTTCTAACAGAGTTTTGGATTCTTCAACCAAGAGAGGTATTAGCTAAATTACTGTAGCTTTACAATGTGATACCAGGACTGAACAGGCACCTGTGGCACTGCAACAGGCAATGATGACAGCCATATCAAAGGAAAGCAAGCATTCAAGGATGTCTCCTTATACAGTTTACTGTCAGTGTCAAACCAGAAGTAAAGGTTGCTCATATCTATTTTGGCAGAAAGTGATAGAAAGTGGTCAGAGTGGCTTTGTTCATGACAGACCAATACTGGATAATATTTTAATGACCGCTATGTTGATGAGGACTGCTCAATAGGTCGAGAAACTGTTGGCTGCAGTAAGTCTTAATGAACAGTAGGTTTATCTGCAGTAAGTCGAAATGTACAATAGGTTTAGCTGCAGTAAGTCTAAATATACGGCAGGTTTAGCTGCAGTAAGTCAAAATGTACAGTAGGTTTAGCTGCAGTAAGTCGAAATGTACAGTAGGTTTAGCTGCAGTAAGTCTTAATGTACGGTAGGTTTAGCTGCAGTAAATCTTAATGTACGGTAGGTTTAGCTGCAGTAAGTCTTAATACACAGTAGGTTTAGCTGCAGTAAGTCTTATTGTACAGTAAGTTTAGCTGCAGTACGTCTTATTGTACAGTAGGTTTAGCTGCAGTAAGTCTTAATGTACAGCAGGTTTTTAATGTGTGGGATTGTATCATCTGATGCAGGCTGTTATTTTTTTCATTAGAACTTGTAGATACAGGCTATTTATTTTGACCATAAGGCCAGCGTTAAAATACATGTGGGAGCATCAACGATTATGAGAACATAGACAGGAACCTGGCCTGCCTGTCTGCTGTCACAAACACTTTTTGTGTTGTATTTAGAGCCACAGGTCACACAGGCTACAAGATTAGATTTGAGTGATTATATAATAACTGAGGAGTTTAAAAAGATTTCCTATGACTCATATGAAAATGCCATTGTAAATGTCAAGCTGTTATACTTGACTAAGCAAAGAGGTTATTCCAGATGTTAGATGAATTTGGAAACATCTCTGGTTATAAAAAAGGGAAGTGGCAGTGAACTGTGTCCTTTATTAACTTTAGAGAAACTATCAATATTTATGAAACATGGACATGTTAAATATTTGGGAACTTGTCATGGGAATTTCTTAGATAAATTAGAAAATTTAAATAGAGATACGTAGAGTAAAGGACTTTCAAAGATCAAAAATGACAGGTTTGCAGATGGATTACATGGCATAACTGGTACATTTTTTGTATTATTTCAGTTATTTTACGTATGTCAAGTGTGTCATTTGAGACACCAGGGGATTTCCTGAAATGAATAATGCATATGATTTGGGATTATATTTGGGAAGGAGGCAGATTAAAAGTATTGCAGCATAAATTAATGTTGTTAAAAGAATTGGGAAGACCAAATGATTAAAAGTACCAAGAGGGACTGTTACTATATCCACAGCTCTGTAAGAATATTTTGAAAGTCTTACTACAGTGAAGTAACTGTCATATGAGTATCAGGGGATGCAGAACATCCAAATAACTGATGTGTAACTTTCAGCAAATTGAATGTTCGCTGCAGTTATAACACATGTAAAACAACAAACATTCTGTTGTACTCCATACAACTGCAGAAATGCAGTGGTAGCTGGTGATCAAAAAGGAAAGGGGGCCTTCAGGATGCAAGTGAATGTGTGAGGCTAACTGGAATGGAATAGACCTCTATTACAGCAAGTCAGTGGTCATTACCTATGATCAAACAGACGGTGTCATTCACAGACTGTCTCACTATGCATTCACTCACTGTACCCACATTACTGACTCCATATGTATATACACATACATGCACACACACACACACACACACATGTATATATAGATTATATGTATGTACTTATATATATGGGTCTACTATACATGATCGAAATTTCAGAAAGCCGATTCCCATATGGCCGAGACCATATGATCAACTTTTGAAATTTTGAATATATAAACAAAAATCAAAAACTTACCTATACATTGCTAGTAGGGGGGCAAGCCCCCCTGCACCCCCCACACCCCCTGCAATTTAAATATACCAACTCCAAGATCGCACCACAGTGCAGAAGATGGGAATCTTCCCATTCACCCACTATACAGGGATGCCCGTTCTGCATAATTGAAATTACAAAAGTCGATCATATGGTCTTGGGGTTACCTGTCAAAACATCTACTCTTCATAACATCTAAACTCAAAACATCAAGACCATAACATCTAAACTTCAAAACATCTAAAAAGTACAGTTTTGTACCTACCATAAATGTAGATGTTCGAGGATCCACATTGCTGCAGTCCTAACTATTGGGGGTAGTCCGCTGTCCAGTCGGCCCGAATACCAAAGTATATGGCTGACGTCGGTCAGGGCGCATTAGACTGATGTCAGTACGTCAGGGTACTAATGCGCATGACCGACGTCATATCCTCAGTCTTTTCTTGCCCCAGATGTCAGAAGACCCTGAAAAGATAAGGCCAAAAACCAAAAACTCCCAAAATACCTGCACCAAAAAATATATATACAATATATACACAATCAGCAGAATATAACCTCACCTACACAACCACCCCTAAACACAGAGGGGAAGGAGGGAGGGTAAATTGGACTGCAGCAATGTGGATCCTCGAACATCTACATTTATGGTAGGTACAAAACTGTACTATGTTCTTCATTCCACATTGCTGCAGTCCTAACTATTGGGTAGAATCCCAAAGCAGAGGTAAGGGAGGCTGGCAAATCATAAGGAAGCAGGAACTGACAACATGCCTTGCAAAATAGCTGTGGCAAAACCAGCCCTAGACTTAGAGTAGAGAGGAAGGTGATAATGCTTAGAGAAAGTATGCACTGAACTCCAAGTAGCTGCCTCCAAAATATCCTTAGTTGCCACCCCTTAGAAATGCTGTGGAAGTGGCAGTAGCCCTAGTGGAATGAGGCCTAATCCCAGCTGGAATCTCCTTGCCATGATGGGAATAACAAAAGTAATGCAACACCCAATCCACCTAGAAATAGTTTGTTTTGACACAGGCTTGCCCTTTGAACTCAAAGCAAAAGAAACAAACAACTGCTGAGACTGCCTAAAATCCTTAGTCCTGCTCAAATAATAACGCAATAGCCTGTGTACATCTAAAGTGTGCAAAATCTTTTCCCCTTTATTTTGGGGATCTGCATAAAAGGTAGGCAAATGAATAGTTTGGTTTAAAGCCACACTAGAAACCACCTTAGGCATAAAGGAAGGATTAGTGCGTAAAGATACCTATCCTTATGAAAAATCAAAAAGGCTCCACTGCCATAAGGGCCTGCAACTCAGAAACCCTTCTTGCAGAAGTAATGGCCAACAAAAAGCAGTCTTCCATGACAAGTATTTCAATTCAGCAGTAGCCGAGGCTCAAAAGGTTGTAGAGTAAGTTTCTCCAACACAAAATTGAGATCCCAAGCAGGAGTAGGAGCTCTCGTGGGGGTCTTATATTCTTTGCCCTCTAAGAAATTGCTTGAACAAAGGATGCGAAAACAATGGTGGGTCACAATCATAGTGAGCTGAAATTGCTGCAGCATGAATCTTAATGGAAGAGAAAGACAAACCTTTGTCCAGTAACTCAGTAAGATATTGAAGAGCCACACTCAAATTTGGCTCAGTAATCTCCAAATTGTTTGCTGCACTCCAAAACAAAAATCTCTTCCATTTTTCTCGTACACTTTCCTTGTACTAGGTCTTCTGGCTTCCATAATCACATTTAAAACTTGTTGAGGAAGCTGAGACCTGCTGTCTTTCAAAACAGAATATGCCAGGCTGTTAGATGTAGAGAGTGAAGCTTGACATTGAGCAGATGACCGTCCCTCTGAGACAACAGGTGTGGAATCAAGGGTAAAGGCCATGGAGGCTTCCTTACCAGACTCCTCAGTAATGGGTACCAGTGCTGCCGAGGCCAATCTGGAGCTATTAAAATCATCCTTGGCTTGTCTTGTCTGACCTTTAGAAGCACCTTTGGAAGAAGAGGCAGAGGTGGAAAGGCATACACATGAAGATTTTTCCAACTGAAAGAAAGAGCATCCACTTTCCAAGCTGTGTGATGAAATCCCTTCGTGCAAAACTTTGGCAGCTGGTGGTTTAGTGGAGAAGCGAACAGATCTATGTCTGGAGTTCCCCATGACACTGTCAATCTTTGAAATACATGAAGATCCAGTTTCCACTCGTGGGGATCCATGATTTGTCTGCTTAATACATCTGCTAAGGAGTTCTGTGCTCCCGGCAGAAACCTTGCCTGAAGAGTTAGTTGCAGACTGAGCGCAGTCTCCCATAAAATCATTGCTTGTCTGCACAATGGGTAAGAATGTGTTCCCCCTTGTTTGTTGATGTACCACATGACAGTTGTGTTGTCTGTTAGAATCAACACCTGCCCTGGAAGAAGTAACTCCTTGAAAGCAATTAATGCAAACTGAACTGCTAACATCTCTTTCATGTTGATATGTAGATGCTGTAGTCTGGCAGGCCACTTGTCTTGTATCCACTTTCCATTTAGATGAGCTCCCCAAGCAATATCTGAGGCATCTGTCGTTAGAATCTGACTTGCCTCTGGCCGGGTCACAGAGAGTCCCTTGTTTAGGTGACATTCCTGATATTTTAACATGTGAAACTGACAATTCAACGCCCTCATGGCTAAAGTGGAAGAAGTATACACTTTCTTTCCCCATCTATCCAAAGCCCTTGCCTCTTTATCAGGAGGGACAGGATTTTTAACAACTGAGGCCTTCACACCTTTAGGCCCCTGAGAGACAGTTTCTGGGTCTGCCCTAGGACTCTTAAAAAGATACTTATGAGCTTCAGGCACCCTATAATACCTATCCGGTTTAACTGGGGCAGGAGGCAAAGAATCAGGATTCAGGGAAGCCTCTGCAAACACATCTTCCACCACATTCAAAACAGGAGGTATAGCTAAAGGCCTATGCTGGGGTAAAACAAGAATTCCCTAAGCCTTTTCCTGGAATCAGAGAAATCTTGACCTTCCCATTTAAAATGCTCCCTCATGGAATGCAGAGTCTCTGAAAATGAAAAATCCTCAGGAGGAGAAGCAGAAGGAGTAGAATCATCCACATCAGAATCAGAATAAGGAGGGTACTCCTGCAAGTCTTCAGCCGAAGACTCAAGCCTCCGAGCATTGCTCAAAACTCTCAAACTCAGGTTCCACCCTAGGCCTCTTATCAGGAGGGGCATAGAACCCTAATCATAGTAATCAAATCCTCTGCCATTTTAAGCATATGTTTCTTAGGCAAAGATCCTGAAGCACTAGGAGAAACCCCACAGAAGCTAAACTTGGCCTGCCCCTCAAAGAAGCCTTGGAAACTGAAGGGAGGCTCTAACCACCTTAGGAAGAGAGGGAAGAACAGCCACCTGAGAAGCCCCTCAGCCTGGCCTACTTCCTGAGAGGATACATCCTGTAACAGTAAAGTCTCTCCTGAGACTCCAAAGAGACACCTGGCAAAACCTCCGGCTCCACTGAGCCTTCCAAAGCACCGGCGTCTGGGACTGTCGGTTCCTCCACCCTAGGCTTTGCTGCTTTATCTTTGCTTTTAGCGAAGCCAGCCGGAGCATCCGGCGGCATTTTATAATTACAACGCTTTCCAAACACTAACCTGGCACAGTCTAACCTTCTTTTAATAGTGCGTTTGTTAAATCTAGCACAAGAGCGGCATCCAACAACGTCGTGCTCAGGCCCTAAACAAGGTATACACAAAGTATGGTAATCCCTATGAGGTATCTGTTTCCCACAAGAAATACAGTTATTCACTTTTCTGACATCCGGTTAAATACTGAGGCAAGAAAAACCAAAATATTCTAACGGGTACTTAGCCAACTTTGATTCGGTCTGAAACTCTGACTTCAGAAACTTTCAGAACGCCAACCTGCACTCGCAAAATTGCTTCTGCATCGGACCATGCGGCAAAAAAGACTGAGGATATGACGTCGGTCATGCGCATTAGTACCCTGACGTACTGACGTCAGTCTAATGCGCCCTGACCGACGTCAGCCATATACTTTGGTATTCGGGCCGACTGGACAGCGGACTACCCCCAATAGTTAGGACTGCAGCAATGTGGAATGAAGAACATCTCATAACATCAAGTCTCAAAACATTGAAAACTACAAAGCAACTATAAATATCATCCCACACACTGTTTGCTGTGTTTATGCAGGGGGGCAAGCCCCCCCGCATCCCCCAAGTAGGGGGCTCCACCCACCACATCCCCTGTAAATTAAATATACCAACTCCAAGGTCGCACTACAGTGGGGTTAGGAAATTAACTTTTTCTCCCACTGTAGTGCGACCTTGGAGTTGGTATATTTAATTTACAGGGAGTGTGGGGGGTGCAGGGGGGCTTGCTCCCCCTGCATAAACATAGTAAAAACTCTGTGGGATGTTTTTTATAGTTTTCAATGTTTTGAGATTCAATATTATGAGTTTTAGATGTTTTGGTCTTGATGGTTTGAGTTTAGATGTTATGAAGAGTAGATGTTTTGATAGGTAACCAGTCTTGGCCATATGGGAACCAGCTTTCTGAAATTTCGATCATGTGTAGTGGGATATATATATATATATATAGATATATATATATACGCCTCACTGGCCAAAACTCCAGTGTATTAAGTCTGAAGATAGGCCTCCAGCAGTTATAGGGTTCCAGAGCTACAGATGTGCATCTTACAGCTTTTTTACACCCTTTTGATCTAATAATGGACTGATAATTATTTTTTCTTTTAAGGAAAAATAAGTCACATCTAAAGCTTAGTTTTCAAATCTAACAAAATAATAGATCCCAATAAACTTAGAAGACAATTATGTACAAGGATATATAAATCATATCTGAGAATAGTGCTTGCCTTCCTACCCTTCAAAAAAAAAAAAAAGACCATTAGCTTCTGTGTATCCACCTGGTGTTAAACTTGGGCTAAAAGTACAAGTGGCCAGAAGCATATATTGCAGACCAGATGCTCTGGGAGAATAGACAAAAGCACAGGTATAAAACCTACACAGAAAGATAGGGAGCAAGTGCAGTCTGCCCACAAACGCATCACAACCAAAAAAACAGCCAGAGAACCAAGTACTGTTAGATGGCAATGCTATTCACTACACCACTCTACCAATGATCAGTAGCTATCACACACAACTGTCACAGACAGACACTTACTGTGTACAATGCAGATGATGGATTGCAATGCAAAGTGGCTCTGATAGCCATTCTGGGAAGTCTTTAATCGTCTACCCCTCTCTAACCGCCTGTGTTTAAGTTTGCAACATTAACTGTATTATTTTTCATATACTACTGAACTGTACTGGCCACTTCATTAAAATGTGAACTGTCACTTTTGACTGTAGTCTTTTTGTGTTCTATCTCTTAGGTCAGTCCTGAAATGGGTCCACTGGGATTGGTGCTCTACCCAATAAACAAATATAAATCTAAATTGATAGATTAATACGCTCCCTGATCAACAGCTGCAGCAAAGAAATTAGAAGTTATGTACTCACCATAACGTTCCATCTGAGTAGGTGTATTCATTTGTCTGCAACCTGTGGGTTATGGATCCGATATCGGATCCGAACCGGCATGGTTTTCCAGCTATGGATCCAAGCTCTCAGCTCCTCCCCTCACCCATAATGCCCTGCTCTACCCTCATGACCTCAGATCGAGTTTGCCAACAGCAACAACACCCTGAAAAGGGTAACAGATAATATGCAGGAAACTGAAAGGCCAGGGGGATAGGAGGGCGGGATGGTTGCAGACAAATGAAAACACCTACCAAAATGGAACGTTATGGTGAGTACATAACTTCTAAATCTGAAGTAGGAGATTCATTTGTCTGCAACCTGTGGGACAGAGTCCCCAGCTACCTGAATCTTGGGCGGCCATCATGGAAGGATATTCCGGAGCACCGCAGAGCCAAATGATGCTCTACCCCTAGATGCAAGATCCAACTTATAGTGGGAGATAAAAGTATGAGATGAAGCCCACGTGGCTGCTGCACAAATATCATCTAGAGGAATCCTAGCCTTGAAGGCTGCCGAGGTAGATACTGACCGGGTTGAATGGGCATGAACACCCTCCGGTGCGGGCCTTCCTGAAGCTTGATAAGCCAATAAGATGCACTGTGAAATCCAGCGAGACAGAGAAACTTTAGAAATTGGCTTGCCTAAATTAAATTTTGCAAAGGAAATAAACAACTGGTCGGATTGCCTATGACCAGCCGTCCTGTTTAGATAAAATCTGAGTTGCCTGTGGACATCTAATGAGTGAAGCTTATATTCACCTTTGTTTTCATATTTAGGGAAGAAAACAGGGAGGTTAATGGACTGATTAATGTTTGCTTCAGAAGCAACTTTAGGAAGAAAGGACGGGTTGGTCCTGAGGTAGACACGGTCCAGATGAAATACCAAGTAAGGAGGTTTAGCTGATAACGCTTGAAGCTCTGAAACTCTCTTGGCCGATGTAATGGCTACCAAAAAGGCTGTCTTGTAAGACAAGAATTTGAGATCCACCGTAGCCGCTGGTTCGAAAGGGGCGGTCAAGGCCTGGAGAACCAAAGAGAGGTCCCAAGGAGGAACCGCTTGTTTTACAGGGGGCCTGAGAAGAAAAGTACCTTTAAGGAAAATTTTACACAACTTGGCTGACATAAGAGGATTAGAGTCATGGCCAATGTGATAATGAGAAATTGCCGCCAGTTGTACTTTGACTGTGGAACTGCTGGCACCATCGTTAAAAAGGGTGGTTAGAAAGTCAAGCACTAAGGGGAGGAACCGTGAAGGATTCAGGCCTTGCCGCTCCGCCCACAAAGAAAACCGTTTCCACTTGCTGCGGTAGACCTTCCTAGTGGACGGTTTATGAGCTGCCACCAGAATTGCTTTAACAGGTGACGAAATACCGGGAGTCCTGATCAAGAGTGGAACTGGAGCAGCCAAGCGGTCAGCTTCAGGTTGTCCAGATTCGGAGGAGGTATGCAGGATGGATGGGATATCAGATCCGGAATGGGATCTAGAATCCAAGGAGGATTCACCGAGTGAGACCTTAGAAAGGGGAACCAGATCTGTCGAGGCCAAAACGGAGCAATGAGAATCATTCTGCAACCCACCCGAGAGGCTTTCTGAAGAACTTGGAGCATCAGAGGCAAAGGTGGATAAGCATACAGAAGACCGGGTGGCCAAGCATGCACCAGAGCGTCTCTTGGAGAACCTCCTGGAGGAGGTATCAGAGCGAAAAAACTGTCGCACTTGGTGTTTGAGGGAGAGGCAAAAAGATCGCATGAAGGAGTTCCCCACCATGCGAATATGCGTTCCGCTACTTGAAAATTGAGAGACCACTCGTAAGGGGTCAGAATGGTGCGACTGAGCTTGTCCGCCAGGATGTTGGACCGACCCGGAATGTGCGTTGCTATTAGAAAGCGGTTGGTGGAGATTGCCCATTCCCAAACTCTCATGGCTTCTCGACAAAGGGGGTAAGACCTTGTTCCCCCTTGCTTGCTGATGTACCAGACCACAGACATGTTGTCTGATTGAATCGCAATTGTTCCCAAGGGAAGAAAGTCCTGAAGTGCTAGCAACGCTAAGAGCACTGCTCTCATCTCTAGAACGTTGATATGCAGTAAGGTCTCTGAATCGTTCCACGTGCCTTGGACGGTCCGGCCCGCAAAATGCCCCCCCCCCCCACCTGAGGCGGGAGGCGTCCGTGGTCAGGGTGGCGAGAGGGGGAGAGGCACAAAATGGGCGGCCCCCGTGGAGATCTGGAGAATGAAGCCACCACAGGAGTGACCGCTTGCAAGCCTTGCTGATCGCAATGGGATGATGCATAGGGAGAGCAAGGTATGACCACTGTACTAAGAGAGTCCACTGTAGGATGCGCATATTGAGCCTGGCAAGAGGGAGAAGTGCTATAGCAGACGCCATGGACCCTAGAGCCCTCAGGACCAACTCCGCCGGAACAGAACTTGAGTGGAGAATGGCCCGCACCTGGAGCTGCAGATTTTGAACTCTGTCCGCAGTGAGGAAGGCTCGTAAACTCCTTGTGTCTAGCCTGGCCCCTATAAAATCTAAGAGCTGTGTGGGCGCCAGGTTGGATTTCTTTGTATTTATTGTAATGCCCAGAAAGGGAGCAAGATGGAGAAAGGAGTCTCGCGCCAATAATAGTAGATGCCTTGTTGGGGCGTTAAGAAGCCAGTCGTCCACGTAGGGAAAGACCTGCACCCCCTGAAGCCTCAGGTGGGCCGCTACCACTGCTAATACTTTGGTGAACACCCTGGGGGCTGTGGTGAGACCAAAGGGAAGGACCCGGAACTGGTAGTGACTGGCTCCCAGCCGAGCGGAGGAACCTCCTGGAGCGCCTGTCCATCAGGATGTGGTAGTACGCATCTTTGAGGTCTATCGAGCACATCCAGTGATTTTCTCCCAGAAGGGGGAGAATAGATTGCAGAGTGACCATTCGGAATTTTTCTTTGGGGACTGCCAGATTCAAGAGAGAAAGGTCTAGAATTGGTCTTAGTTCCCCCGTCTTCTTTGGCACTAAAAAGAACCTGGAGTAGAACCCTGATCCGATCTGGTCTGGGGGGACGGGCTGGATGGCTCTTTTCTTTAGCAGATGGCCAATTTCTGCCAAAGCGGCCTCCCGTTGACCGGGTGGAACATCTGGGAGGGACTTCAACTTTGGAAAGTGAAGAAAAGGGATGCAATATCCTCTGGATATGATTTGGAGAACCCAGCGGTCTGATGTTATGGACTCCCATGCCGCTAGGTGCCCCGGAAAACGTCCCCCGACTGCCTCCAGAGTGGAGCAGCCGGGAAACCCCTCAGGGTTGCTGCGCGGGCCGTTCAGAGAAAGGTTCCCTGGACCCGAAGTTTCTGGGAGCCCCTCTGCCTCTAGGGCGGCGTCCTCCCTGTCCTCCTCTGCCACGGAAGGACTGGTTGTCCGGAGCAGGCTGGGACTGCTGCGACTTCCGGAACCACATCTTCTTCTGACCCTTTTGGTTCCTAGAGTAGGGCCTCTGGGGTGCAGAGAAGCGGATTCCGACGGCAGACAGCGTCTTCCCGTCCTTCTCGCTCTGGGTCAACGTTTCGCGACCGGTTTTGCCAAAGAGAGCAGAACCATCAAAGGGGGTGCTCGCAAATGACGCTTTGAAGGGCTCAGAAAAATCGCAGTGACGGAGCCAGGCCTGACGTCTAGTGACTAGGCCTGCCCCTGCGGCTCTAGCGGCGCCTTCCGTAGCGTGGGAGAGTAGCCGCATAGAGGTATTAGTAACTGACCTAAGAGTGGCCATGCGGGTGGAGTGCAGCACCCTGTCCTCCTCCGACATGGACTCTGGGGGAGATGCAGCGTATTCTTTAATGAGATCTCGCTGCATCCTAATGACGTGTGCCAGGTAGTTCAGCGCCCTTACGAGAAGGTCGCTGAACTAAACATCCGCTTCCCCAAGCGGTCCATCATCCGAGACTCCTTGCTCGGGGTATGGACTGAGAGACTCTCCTGAGCAAGTTCCCTCTTGGTGGCCGCCGCCGTCAACATGGCATCTACCGGAGGCCCCTTACTCCAATGGGCACGGTCGGACGGTGGGCTGAGGATCCTATCGGGCCTCTTAGGAATTGGCTCCACGGTGTCCGGTTCCTTCCACGCCCTGGTGGTAATGAGGTCCACCAGGGGGTCGGCAGGAGGGAACACCCAAGAGGTAGACGGGCCCGCTTCAAATGCCTCCAAGAACACGGACTCGTCCGAGGAAGACTTGGGGGCAGACCACCCCCCCTTATACGGAGCATTTCCATGATGTCTCCAAATGAGACATCCTCGGGGGGTGACCGTGGGGAGCCTTCCCCTTCCTCCAAGTCCGTGTCTTCCGTGAGAGACTCGGGGGAGTCAATGTACCTCCTTTTGCACGTATGCTTGCGAGGGACATCCTCTGGGGGGCTGTCAGAGGACTCCTCGCAAGCAGCAACTTGTTCCATTGGAGCAACTTGGGGCACAGAAGCGGGCTGTCCCAAGGGCCGGATGGTGGAAGCCTGGCCCAGTGCAGAGGGAGCGCGGGATGGAGCCGAAACAAGTGCCGGGGGTCCGGAGACCCTCAACAGGGCCCTCTCCACTACATCAAACGCCGAAGGGGAGCCGACCTCGACCAAAGGATCCGACAATCGGCTCCCCCTCGGATCCGAAGAGTGGATCGGAGCCGGCGCCCGGCGCCGGATCCGAAGGACAGTGCGCTCCGACACAGACGGCGCCGAGGAGCACTGATCCCCCCGGATCCGAGGCTCGGATCCAGGCTCCGAGAGGTCGGATCCGACGCACTCGAGGGCAGGGTCGGATCCGAAGTACAAAGTACTATCGGCGCCGACCCACCCCCGGCTCCGAAGCTGCTCGGCTCCAGCTGCTCCGAACCCGGATAGCAGGTCGGAGAAGGAGCAATCGGTTTGAAAAAGGGTGTTGAGCTCCCCCCCAGAGGGGGGGGCAAGAGCACTCCCATCTGCATCTGGGCCTGGATGAACCTTCTCATCATCCGGTCCAGATCAGCATCCGAAAGGCTATACGTGGATCTCGACGAGGCTACCGAGGTAGGCCTGGAGTGCCTCCTCGATAGCCTCGACGGAGATCGGGTCTCCTCCTCCTCAGGTCCCGGTGAAAAACACACTGGAGACCGGAGCCGAGAAGGAGGAGACCGAGCTGACAATGGAGCCGACAACGGAGCCGGGAGAAGCCGCTTGGCTGGCGGGGCGAAACAGAGGTCTCGGCCGCCGCTTATGGTGCTTCTCCCTCCGGTCCCTTTCTAGCATCCCTCTCCTCCGAACCAGAAGCGGGAGGTTGAGTCCCAGGAGGAGGAGGGTGCCAGAGGGAATAACCGTAGGCACGGTTACCCCCGAAGGAGCGGAGGTCGGAGCCGAGTCCGGCGGTAAAAGGCCCGCCAAAACAAGCTTGGACCTCCGCTCCTTCAAAGCCCTGGGGTTGAACCCTGCACAAATGGAACATCCAGATGTGAGGTGTTCAACCCCCAGGCATCTAACACCCGAGTGTGGCCATCAGCTGGGAAAGCTCATGGCCACACTCGGAGCATTTAGAAAATATAGATTTGGGTTGGTCTGCCATCCCAATCTAACAAAGTAGTTACCAAACTAAAAGTAACTAAACAACCAAAATACACACACAGGCCCAACACACACACACTACGCCAACAGCGAGGGGAGGGATATAACTTTTAGATTAACTCTAAAAAGTAAAAATATCAAAGGGAGAACCTACACTTTCACACAAAAAAATCAATAAAAACTTCAAAATTCTGAAATTTAACAATAAAACTAGCACTTAGATTGAGAGCTTGAGAAACAAATCCAGTCACCATGCGCGGCAAACGAGATCTGAGGTCATGAGGGTAGAGCAGGGCATTATGGGTGAGGGGAGGAGCTGAGAGCTTGGATCCATAGCTGGAAAACCATGCCGGTTTGGATCCGATATCGGATCCATAACCCACAGGTTGCAGACAAATGAATCTCCTACTTCAGATCAGTCCCCGTGCTCCTCCTTCCTTGCTGGCCATCAGTAAGGCTCAAAGTTTACTTGACAAAATTACTGCCATTTCAAATCGCCAGGGTTTCTCTAGTCAGCCAATGAGAACAGTCAAACAGAACAGGAAACTTTCTGCCAGCAGTTCCAGTAGTGACTCTATGGTGATAGTAGACTCAGAGACTGGAAACAGAGAAGATTTTATTCACTCCAGTCTTATTAATCCTTTTGCCACCATTGTTAACCATACAGACAGTTTCTTTGAAACTAACGGATCTCATAAGACTACAACGACACCACCTAATTGTAAGTCTAATGTTTTCCTGTTGGAAAAAAACTTTTTAAGTTGTGTTCCCTAGAATACAACAACTTCTATTTGCAAACTTGTGCTGAATGCAAACAGGTGCCTTTTGGCCTTGGGTGTTATCATTTTCCAAATGGTATTACCCATTCGGACTGTATATATTCTGAACTAGTAGAACTTTATAATAAAACGGGCACTGAAGCCATGAAACTGTTAACTAAACAATTCTTTAAAAATTGAGCAGCTGAAAAGAGAAGTAACTGAGCTGACCAATGTTATTTTAAATGACAGTAATTTTTGTTCTTTCAAAACATTGTATGATAGTTGTTGTTGTTGTGTCTTCCGGCTTTTCCTGGTTAGGGGTCGCCACAGTGGAGCTCCGGTCCACTAAAGTTTGGTAGTTGATTTTTACATGCCGAGTTACCAGCCCTGACGCACAACCTTCAACGAAGGTATGCCCATTCACGCATGTCTCCATGCAGAAGACGCTCTAGCTGAGAATTGAACCGGACAGTGTCTTACTGCGAAGCAACAACACTACCGCAGCACCACCACCGCGGGTCCCAAAACATAAAACATTGTATGATAGTATTCAACCAAAATTGCAAAGACATATTGCTACCTTGATTACTAGAAAACATAAGTTAGCATGTGATTTTGCATCTTATGCTAACAACTCAGCTTATGTTTTGAATAATAAGAACATTTCTTTGTCAGTTATTAACAATGATGTAATACATGATGCAGGTCAACAACAGATTAATTTTTCAAAGTATAACAACAACAGTGGTAATAATAGTGACAATGGTAACACACAGATTTGTACTGATGATTCAGAAGAAGGTAGTAGTTCTCGTACTTCTTTTCAAATGAAGTCATTCACAGAGAACAACAACGGGGGGGGGGGGGAGCAAGGGGAATGTAGGCTCCACAAAAAAAGGGAAATACCGCAAGAGGTAGTCCCTTCAAGTAAAATTTATAATCTCAGTGACTTAGAACTTACTGATGCTCAACATAAGGTCCTAGAAAAAGGATTTTCCTTTGTCCCTCCCATTAAGGCACCACTTACCGACACAGTTATTGATCTTAAATTATACACTAGGAAATTAAATTTAAAGTATGCTTTTGATGGTGTTGAATACAGTTCCAGCACAGAATGTAGGAAGCCTAGTAATATTAATCCTAGACTGATGCTTACACTTAATGTGTTTAGTGAACTTTGTGAAAATGAAATTAGGTGTATATGTAACACTAAACAAAATAAAGTTTTTTTATTTCAATACTAGTGAACTTACAACATTTTGAACTCTTAGACAAAGCCATAATTACCAGTTTATGAAACAGAAATGCTATAATTCTTGGCTGGTATAGTGTTTAGATTAGGACCACTGTGTTGATTGCAGGAAGTCAAGTCTTTCGGTTAGAGTTTAAAAATGGACTTGTAAAGACAGATATGTTTCACAAGCTGTTGACTAAAAAAGAAAACAGTTTTAAGAACTCACAAACAAGCAATTCTGCTTTTACCACATCTGAATTTGGCAGGATAATGACAAGCTTGCATTGCAATGCTGTTCTCTTACTGGTCTCTTCCTTTCCACTTTCAGTGCAAGGTTGCCCAAATATAAACAAAAGCCTCTTGCTCTCAAATGGTCACTTTCAGCAGCCAGCATTTCTCCCCATCTCCTACTCCATCTAAACTGGAATGGCTGCTGTCAGCCTCATCCCCCCTTGTTTACACTTCCCCCGTTTAAACCCTTCTTGGGCTGCTAAAAAATCAAAGAATAACACATTGGCAATGGAGCTACACCTTGCAGTGCCAGGTTTTACTAGAGTGACTTGGTAAGAAACTACTCAGCTACAAGTAAAAGCCAACAGGAAGGCTTTGTGGTACAACACCCAAAATTAGGTCTGTGTTTGAAACTGTGAATATGGTAAAGTGCACGTTTGGTTGTGTTTTACAGTATATTCATTTACCGTATAAATGTTTCAAGTTGCATGGTATTGGTTTATTAATAAATTACATAGTCACACCTGCACACGTGTCAGTGAGTTTTCATGGAGAATGGAAAATGGGGATGGGGGCAATATGAATTTCATGTTCAGAAAGCGTAGGAGAGGTTTTCTTTCAGGAAATTATGACCTTTACAAATTCATTGCAAGTGGCTAGAAATTAAAACCCCTACAAGTAAAAAGTGAACTTCTGTGGCAAAATCAAAACATGGTCACAGGACAAGAACAAAGGGATATTTATTTACCTGGGCTGGCCCAGGGTTAAGTGCGATAGGTGACCCTGAAATATACATACTGTCTGAAGAATGACAGACTGTAGCAATTATGACTAAGTGCAGTAAAGCTATCAGCAAATGTCATGATTTAGTTTACTCAGTGTTAGCAGCACAGTTCTGACAGAACTGCAGTTGTGGGGTCATGAGACATCCCCTACATAACAATAATAACTTATCGTGAAAGACTATGTGGACAAAATGTGCACTATAAGGTACAGGTCAATTAAATGTGGGCAGTCACATAAAAGCATGTCACAATGACTCAGTAATAGCTACAGGACTTAGAACACTACTTCTGGACAATTCTGGTGGACAAAAGTAATCTTGCCTTTCCATCATTGCTAAATACAGTTTGCATGTCAAAAAGGCAGGAATTTGTTATGCAGAATATATTTATTATTCCTTTACCTTCTGAAAGACATTAATTTTAAAGTTTTAGATGTATTTACGTTTAGGTAACTGTCAGTGCTGCATACAAGACTAATGCATCCTTGAAGTTTGGGTACCATAATTGCAGATTTCACAATCATACAATGGGTCTATCAGCTTAAAGAAACCCCCCACTTAAACAGAATCCAGTATGAAAGTGACAACAGTCAAGAAGACTATAATATGAAATTACACAAGTGGTGCAGTGGTTGTACAGTAGAGATGTTCTGAAGGATGAGGCATCACTCCCAACTGAAGGTTCATCTACAATTAAGCTATGAAACTTATGATCTTACAGACATGGTAATAATTTACAGGACTTCCTCTCCAAGCTGGAAATTACCAAGTCCATGATCACCCCCAAGAGGTTACAATGAATGAGGAAAACTTTGACTGTAGTGGGCTCTGGAAAGATAATGGTGGTCCAAACAAAGGAGAGGAGAATGATGATAGAACAAAGGTACATTTCCCTAAAACTGTACTTCTCCAATTCGTTTACGTTTCTGCCACAAGCAGGTTCCTTTAAGGAGGTATCAACAAGCACAAACTAAGACTATGGTGGGAACTTCCACCAGTAGAATGAAAGGTGGCCTCTTCCCACCATCAAGAAGAGGAAGAAAACTTCATGTGGGAAATTCTATTTTTAAAAGAGTGAACTGAAGTGGGGGGAGGGGGGAGTTAGAAACCTGTCAAGTACTTTGTGAAATCGGGGAGGGGGCATAACACAGACATCAGGCATTGTAGAATTCGGAAAGGTTCTGCTTGTTCGTGGTATGAGTGCTACCAGTGTAATCTAAACCATGGGACTCATCTATAGTTGAATCGCTGATGCAGTACTCAGGTTTCTGGATATGTTGCATACCCCTACTGATGTGGTGGTCCACACAGGTCTGTAATGAGCTGGGATCTAACAGATAAATATTCCAGTGACACAAAGTTAAAGTAATCAAGGTGATGGGCAAAGCCAGAAAACTGATGGAATTTCCATCTTCCCCACAAAGTACATAATCCGGAAAGCAAGTAGGAAGACAAAGAAAATAAATAGCACACCCAATTCAGACCACAAGAAAAGAGACAGTAAAAAATGAGAAAGCCACGGAAGACAGCTAATGACCATGTATTCCCACAGTCTGTAATAGATGCCCCTTGAACTGACATCTTGATATATGATATTGCTGCAATCAGCAGAATATGGTATATGACTGCAATGTCAACATATGGAAGGTTATTTTTTTACTCATTACAGAGACCTGGCTCAAACCACAAATTAAGGACAATGAGGTACTTTCCCCCAGGTTATAATACAATCAGGGCTGATAGATATATCAAAAAAGGTGGAGGCATCGCCATACTATACAAGACTGTCTTCATGGTAGACCTTATACAAAAAGAAATCCCAACATTAACAATGAAGAAACTCTATTCACCAAAATTCAAATCAATCAACAGAAGCAACTAAACCTAGTGGGTATTTACATACCCCTAAGGTGACAATATACCTACTCTCGAGTCTATACTAAACTAGACATCCGCAAACCTCCCAAAGAAGATACTCCTCCTAGGGGAATTTAACACTGACTGGAAATCCATCAACAAAACTATCCCCTCTAATCACATCAACCTGTATTCCCATACTCAAACACCCACTCACACTGACAAAAATACAAACAAGGAATCCATACTAGACTGGATCCTTATAGACAACTCATCTACTGCCCAATATTATGGTACAGTACCAAGTGGCCTTAGTGACCATTTACCCACATTCATATTAAGACAGCACCTCAAAACCACAAACAACCACCTTACGTGAAATCCATAATTCAAAACATTTCATACCTGAGCATTTCATTAATGCACTCACACTAGACAAGACAGTGGAGTACTTCAATTCCACCTTTTTAAACATATTAAATCAGATGGCCCCCTTAAGGACAATTCAAATAAAACTCTAAAAACACAAGAACCCTTCTCAAACTTAGGGATAAAGCTTGGGACACATGGTATAAGACCTATCACAACAGGCAGATTTTCCTTGAACTACATAATAAAGCAAAAAAACAAATAAGGCAAGATAAGAAAAATCACTGCAAAGAGCAACAAGTAAAACATACCACTAACCCCCAAAAATTATGGGCAGCTGTCAACCAAGTATTACAACCAGGCAAAATGTCAGAGGAGATCATAAAGAGATAGCTACCCAATTTAACAACTACTTCACTTCTTCCATCCTTACCCTAATTAGCAACAGCCAGCCATTGCACTCTCCCACAACCAATCAGCAACCCAAACTCATACCCTCCACTGACTGTCAAACCAGTTCCTACCAACACAATATACAAGCGCCTCACTAAACTAAAACCCACCACTTTGGCAATCGACAAACCCCCAGCAGAGTACCTCAAAATTGCTGCTAGTGCTATAGCTTTATCCCATCTCGATACTTATCAACCATTCTATCAATGAGCATACAATTCCAGCCCTTTGGAAAACCTCCTACATAATACCCTTACACAAAGGTGGTCCATAGCAATCTTATCCCCCCTATCAAAAATCCTTGAAAAATGTTATCAATTCTCAGCTGACGATACATTTACTTACAAATAGTCTCCTCATCAACACTCAACACGGCTTTCGCCCATTCCATCACACCACCACAGCACTCATATCCTTCAAAAACACTGTCAATCAATATAGAAACCTAGTGTCTGTCACCTTCATTGATCTGTCCAAAGCATTTGATACAGTATCCCACAACTACTTATTATCTTAGTCAAACTCAACCTAAACTAGCCCTCGTTGCTCTGGTTTCAAGACTACCTATCCAACCACCAACAAGCAGTTAAGTGGCATAATTCCCTCTGCCCCCTTCTCCCAGTAACAGTAGGTGTACCACAAGGATCCATACTGGGACCCCTACTATTTAACATCTTTACAAACACACTCCACAACATCATTAGTGGACCAGAGTTCGACAAACAACAACAACAAACACCATCCACACCGCCACCCAGCAAGATACAATAGTCCAATATGCAGATGATACTACACTGATCTTCTCAGCCCTCACACTCCAAACACTCCAGACTAAAACCCCAAGAGGCCTGCTCCAAAATAGAAAACTGGTTAAAAAACTCATAACTAATACTTAACCCCAAAAAGACTCGACTTATGCTTTTCCACCCGACCAAAACTATTGACTCGTCTGCTCTTTTCTCTATCAGTTCTGCCAATAACACCCAAATCCCCCCAGTGTCACAAACTAAACTTCTTGGTGTAATACTTGACCAAAACCTAAAGTCTGACAAACATATAGCACAAACCATATCCAAAGTCCATAAAAACTTGGAACTCTATACCGCTGCAAAAACTACCTAACCAAAAACATCAAAATTACTATATACAGAACTCACCTTTTCTCTGTATTGCTTTATGCATCCCCTGTATTAACAAACCTTAACATGACAGACCTAAACAAATCGTCCATGTGCTATAATAAAATAGTTAGATTTGCAACCAACTCTTATTTCTGCTCCCAACACAGTCATTCACTAAAACAATTAGGTTGGCTAGAACTCGTCAACTTACTGAACTATTACCAACTGACCATGGCTCATTACTTGCTGTACCACCCAAACAAGATTCCTGATCTCTCAGGCTTACTCACCTTTCACAATTCTGCTCGCCAACTAAGATCCAGAAACAAAGCCATTCTTGAAGTAGCTAAGTGTAGACACAGTGCTGGTGAATCCCTCTACTCCTACACAGTTGCTAAAATCTGAAATTCTCTTCCACCAGATAGACTGCAAAACAACAGCCCCATTTTTAAAACTCAAAAGCCCACCTCAGTTTCATCTGGCTATGTACCTATACTGACCATGGTTAGCCCTACCACGACCATTCAGATCCTTCTTCCTCTGGCACTACTCAAAGGTCAAACATAGAAAAAAAAAAAACTACCATAACGAATTGTATTTTTAAACATATGTATATAACTGTATATATTACTGCACTTTCTTACTCAAATACATTATATTTTCTGTTTTACTACTGTGCACTTTATAATGTACACTTCTGTAACTTCTCATTGTACTATGCTATGATATGCTATTGTTTGCCCTATTAATTTGTAATCATCTCTGACTTTTGTATTTTTATCATATATTTGGAGCTTTTGTATTTTTTATGATTGCCATGTATGTGGAGCTTTTCTCCCCGGGTCTCTGTTGAAAACCGGCACCTGTTTGCCAGTCAGACCAACCGGTAATCAAATATAAAATAATAAATAAAATAAATAAATTTGGTGATCAAGTGAATCCACTGCGCCAATAACCCTTTCTCAATTGAGACCTATGGATCAGAGTTCTACTTTCTAGGATAAGTTAGATCACCTACTACATTAATTATCCAGGACACCCAAAAGATGAAACCTCTCTCACATGTGATTCAAAGATGGAATCAGTAAAGTAGACTGCTGACACACAGGGGGCGAGGCTCATTCTTAACAAAAGTCAAATATGAATGCTGTTGCTAAACTGATTACTTGGGATAATTTACTGAACAGCTTGATTCTGGATACAACTCAAGTTGCAGACAGGAACTAACACTTAAAGTGGGAATAAGAGCGCACTTCCAGCCACAGACACAATGAAAGACATACATGAATGGTATCATCATCAACTTTTCTACATAAATCACAAAACAAATTATAAAACGCAGTACCTTAGGTGGCGCTTGTAAGCATTTTGATACATTTTTGATAAAATGGGGACATGATGGTCTTGTTATAACTATCAAAAAAAGTACTGTAAATGAGAATAAATCTATGCCAAAAAATAACAGATATGTTCTTACCAGCTCTATGACTAAAAACAATATATCAACACTAAAAAGTGTGATCACAAAACTGTGATTATTAAAATGACATCAAAACTTGAAACTTTTAACACGATTAGCTTTTTAAGAGGGGCTTCTCCTGCAACCCCGGACTTGAGGGCCCGTGCCCCAGACCCCTGCCACTTAACTTTGAGATCAGTGTACTATAGATTAGGAGGAGCTGTATAAAAAACTACAACCTTGGTCTTAGTAAATCAGCCACAGTAATCACACTTTAGAGTATCAGTCATTCGTGCTTACACATTAGCCTAACACCTGCTCTTACTAAACCGTGTGGTACAGAAGACAATACCGTTTAATGGGCCCTTGATAATGCATTTTTTTAAACAATCTGAAGTTACACTTTTCAGCAGAATTCCCCAACTCAGAGATATCAGTACCATCTCCCAGCCACCAGTAAGCACTTTACAAACTAATAAATAAAAATGATGGTGATTTGACACCAGGCATCTGAAATGTGGCAGACTCCAAATCTGGGTTAAGACAATAATACTTGGAGAAGGTATACACTGAGGGCCAACTAGCCTGCAATGCAGCCACTGCTGAAGAATGAAACACTAGAAGCATCCAGTCCTCTTTTAGAGTAGGTTGTGCCTACAATGTTTGCCATGCCACTGAGAAATATGACAGAGCTTACTATGCATAACACTGAATGGAATCCTTCCATTAACGGCAATGATGCAAAGGTCTGAAGAAAACAAAAACGATGGGAAGTTGGTGTCATTCTAGGGGGATCCAGTATGTATCAGCATGGGAGGAGATGCTTGTTTTTGCTTTTCCCGAAATGGCTTGCACCTCTCATTATAATGTATCAGCATACCGGTGAAAGCTTTGCATCCCCAATGTACCCTTTTTAGGCAAAATTCCAGCTGATAAACCTCCTGGCCTAACTTTCAAAACAAATCAACCACTGGATCATATCAATGTGGCTCTACTTGGGTAAAAGTCTAAACAACAAACTGCCGAACCTTGAGGCCCTCCTGCATTTGGAGCACATCTATGTAGGTGTTAGTGAAACTTGGTTTAAGTGCTCAGACAGCACTCCCTCGGTATCTAGGTAATGCGCATACCACTCATTCAGATCATAGGGAAACTTCAGTGGTGTACCCATATTTGTTAGAGACCACATTACCTCAAAACAAATACCCAGAGAACCACAAACAGAGCTAACAGAGATCCAAACTGCACTAACAATTAGAGATCAGTTCATAGTGTGTTACAGAAGCCTCTCCATGTCTCCAAACATCACACTGCATTCCTAAATATACTGGATGAACTCCCCTTAAGCAGCAACACTGTACTCTAAGGTGATTTAAACTACTTAATGATTAACTGGAGGAGCTATACCACCAATGTAAGATATGCACAAAAAAGTCTTATATTTTATAAACAAAAACACTATGGACCAGATTGTTAAAGAACCTACTAGTGAACAGAATATACAAGAACTGGTCTTAGCAAACTTAGCATCAGTATGCACCATCCCCAAGGCATCCCCTCATTGGTCAAACCAGACCATAGGTTTGTGATCTTCCCTGACAATATCTCCAAAGCATCAGAAACAAATATCACAGAGTTAATGGAATTCAAACATACAAGTCTCCTACAACTCTATGATGAAGTCTCTAAACTGAAGTATAACAATATTGCACAAAATGTGAATACTACAAAAAGGTATTCAGAAAAGTTCTACTCGCACCTGAACAAATGCATTAATTCGGCACTCCTGACTAGAGCCCAAGCAAATAGTGAAGCCTAAAAGTACATCAGTGTGGTAGTCTTCAATCATAAATAAACTGTATAATAAAAAAAAAGGAAGGAACCCCTACACCTATACAGCAGAGCAAATGACCTCCAAACCAAGGAGATCAAATGGTTAGATAAGAAAATGAAAAAGAAAATAAGAAAAACAAAGGCATTTCATGAACACAGACTAGCTACAGAGGCCAAAGACAACTACAAATCCTTCTTTAGTTATGTCAGGAAAATAAGAAAAATTGCTAAGAGCTTATTCATATTATCAAGTCTTTTGATTCAGTGAATATTGCCAACATACTAGCTAATACATTGAGTGCTAATGTTAACCTAGAGACATGTTTTCCTAACACACTTATCCCTGATGGAATCAGTCCACCAACCATCACAAAAGGTCATGTAATGAAGGTACTCTTCAGAACTCCATTCATTGAGCCTGGCAACATACCCAGCTGTCTAATTAATAGCATTAAACATGTATGGGTGGACCTACTCCTCATCTCTTCAAATTGAGCCTAGCAATTGGCTTTGTCTCAAAGGAGTGGTGCATAGTTGTTATAAGGCCACTCCACAAGGATGTCCCCACCACAGACCCATCTGCCTAACAACTCTTGTATACAAAGCCATGGAACATATCTATCAAAAATGACCTATTTAACTACGATATCAAAAAAATTTCCAGATTCATCTGCAAATAGTTAGGATTTGTCAAAGGCTAGGTCCTGCTTAATGAATCTGGTAAGCTTCTTTGACTGAGTTACTCAAGCTGGAAACTATGGACAAATAGTCCACATAGTGTACCTTGACCTGGAAATGTATTCAACACAATACCACATGCAAATATAACAAGCAAGTTGAAAGAGCTCCAAACTGACTCATAGGTGGAGAGCCACATGGTTTAGAGGTAGGGCATATAAGTAAGAGTAGGAAGTGCGTCCTCTGAAAGGTGATCAGTAGAGTACTGCAGAGACTTTTACTGGGACTTCTACTGTTTGGTATCTACTTCTCAGATCTCCATTTATGAAATGAGGATCTTTGGTTAATAAAGTTTGTAAATGACTATAAACAAGGAGTTGCTGCCAAGTTCCCCTCTGCTAAATAAGCACCCCAGGAGGAGCTTACACTTAACAGCTAGTGTACTGAATATAAACTCAAGCTCAATGCCAAATAATTCAACACTGTAGCTTTTCCTAAGCACCTCTAGCTTCAACATTTATCATAGATAGCACTACAATTAAAACATTGTGGAAGGGCCTGGACATGTGGGTGGACAGCTCTCTGACATTTGACCATTGATTTGCAATGGTATTTAAGAAATCCTTCTACCTTGTACAGCTCATAACAAAGATAATTTCTTCCTGGTCCCTGTACTCTGAATCCACCTCCCTGGTTAGGATGTACCATAGTACTGGAAAGACAACAGAGGTTTGTAATTAAACACACAAAGGACCTAAAAGATCTGAGCTAAAAAGGTAGATAGCAGGCTTTATCCCTTTAACTTTGTTTCTTACACTGCTTATAGGGCTACAAGGAATTTAGGAGTCAAAGAACTCTTATGCCTCAAAAAAAAGTCTAGTTAACACCAGGACCAGACAACTAAATCTACTTCTGCAAATAAATAAGACTAAAAGAAGGATTAGATTTATCAAGCAACAGCTACCCCCTTCCCTGGAAGAAACTCCCTCTCCAAGTTAAGCAGCGTGACACACTGCCTGCCTTCAAAAGGTGCTACATAAATGGATTGGTGATCACAAATTCACCCCGGTATAATGCGCCTGACCCTCCTTGAAATGAGAAGCAAGGCCTAAGGGGTGGATACTGGAAAGGTGGGAATGGCCTTGAGGCTCAGCTGCATTGTAACTCCTATGATCCATCTTGTAAGTCAAGTTTATATCATACAGGTGTCCACGATGCATCAGGATCACCTGGACACTGACTGACTATGGCAGAAACGTGTACAGCTCCACATAAATTAACTGGCGTTTCCACTTGGATGCATACTCCTGATATAAAGAAAGCTTCTTAGCACCTTCAATAATCATACTGATGTCAAGTGGATTGTAGGGGATTATCAAAAGACAAATCCTAAAGTGGAGGTGGTTGTTTTCCCTCTAACGTGAGAAACATCCTTGGATTAAACTAAAAGCGTGACCTGTAGTGAAAGAGGCCTTGTATCCTTAAAGCACAGAGGTGAAAATAATGCTTTCTTTTTTCTTCCCTAAGCTTTGTGACGAGATGCAGCATCACTGGGAAATGGTGGCAACATGTACAGGAACTTTCCATGCAACAGTAGAGAGACAGAGAACGCATCCAGTGCTACCCCCGACCCAGTGCACTAAGCATAAGACAGGGTGGGACACATTCTCCTGAATGGTAAAACAATTGATAACCAGAGTGCCTCATTTCTGGAAGATCCTAATTACACATAGTGTCTGTGCCACAGATCTAGGAAGGGACTAAGTTTGTTTACTTCTCCAGGGATGTGAACCATGAAGAGAAGGAATCCCCTGTCTATAACCAAATGCCAAACAAACCTCTCTTTTCTAAAAAGGTGTTATGACTGTGATTTTAATTGCTTGTTTAGGCAAGGAAGTAAACCATGGAGAGAAGGATTCCCCTTGTCTATGGCCTAATGCCAGATGAACATTTTCTCTCTAGAAAGGGGCTATGAATGCATGCCTAATGCTTGTTTAGGTAATACATTTTACACTGGTTGTCTGGATGAGGAGAGGAAACAGAAGCAGCTGATTCCCCAAGGTATTTAGAGCCAGGAACATTGCACTGAAATCCAGCAAGATGATGTGGAATCCCCTTTTTAGGGGAGCCCACACTTATTGCACAGTGCAATAGTCCATGTGGGTTTCCCCTCCATATCAAGATCTGGGACAGATTTAGCTGCAGAAAAAAAGGCCTCAAGCAAGACTGATGAGGACTCTCCACCACTGCAGGTTTTAATGATAAGGATCTGACACCAGCTTTACGTCTACTGATGGTTCATAGTCCTGTTCAAATAAGCAAATGGTAACATAAACACTATGATTGCCATCATGCCTAAAAAGCGAAGCAAGGTCTGAACACTGACCCAGTACTGCATCCACTTCCAAGAGGTTAACATCACCTTCTGAGTCCTCTCCAAGGGCAAGAAAATCCGACACTGAAGGATACCCAGCTTTAGTCTCACAAAGGACATCCATCTAGTGGTACTGACGTAGTTGTCTTCCAATTTATGACAGCTGCAATGAGCTGCATCCACAACACCATTTGCATTGAAGGGCTCCTCCAGTAAACCCCTAGATAGGGAAACCAAGAGTCATTCATCTAGGCAAGGTAATACTGTGAGACTTTACTGTTACAAGACCTACAAAAAACTCTATGACCAATGAAAGTCCAAGTGTCAATATTTTATATTTGAAGTCATGTTCAGTCAGTGTGTACTGAAGGAGTCTTCTATCTGTATCCCAAATACTGATGTACCACGTGACATCTCTCATGTCCATCAACAAAATCCAAGCACCAAACTCCATTCAGACTGACTTATAGAATGAATACAACAGAAGTGCTGATTGAAGTTGCCGAGGTCCAGAATGGGAAAAAATCATCTATTTTTCAGGACAATGAAGATATAATAGTAAACTGTCCTTCCCCTAATAACAGAATAGTCTCTTAAGTCTTCTTTCAGCAGTAATATCTGGCCATGCCCAAAGGATCCACTGAAATGGAGTAATTTTTAAGAGAAACAATGACCTGCAAACCCCAGGGCATGGCAAAAAGTAACAATCCACTGGTCCATGAGAAGACTGTTCTCCAAGTTGGGATGAATTCAAAGACTCTCCCAAATGGACAGTCTTAAACCAGAGTGAGGACTGTGGTAGGGGCTTTTAGAACAGACATTATTCTAGCTAACTTCTAGTACTGTGGGTGAGCAAGAACATGTAACACAATGTACTTTCTCAGATGCCAATGAGGCCTCTTCTGCTTTTTATGAAAAAGCAGCACTATAAGTAGACATGGATGGAGGGAATCACAAAGGCTCTCCACAGAAATAATCTCCTGCTTCCTCCTTAGGAAATCATTGACTAGGTCCTGAGCTGGCCAGACAATGGGCACTTTACTCATCTGTGGTCCTGCTGTAAAAGGGACAATCACATTCATACCATCCTGAGCAGGACCACATCTGTGCCTGTAGTCCTAGCCAAAACATACAGTCATAACTGCAGCGAGACACATAGTGTCTTACAGTGAAAGCTGTCGATTGGGTTTCAAGAATATCTGGTTACACCCCAGACTCAGGGAGGCTGTCACGCTCATTTAGTGCCTTCCTCACAAGGTAAACCTGGAAATTAGATAAAAGGCATCAGTAGTTGAGAATCCTCTGTCCCAGTGTTTTAGGTAAGCAGACTTTTTCAACACCCGTCCAAACCTCGGGACTCCTTCTCTGCTAAGAAAAAGTGGCAAAATGATGTGCTATCTGGTAGCTATGCACCCAAGAACATCACACCAAAGACGACACTGTAATGCTCACTGAACTGGCCTGCAAATCAGGAAGCAGCTTGCAAAGGACAATGACCTTCTGCACAGCCAAATGGGCAGAGCTACTATGTACCTCCAGGCTGCTCTGATGGCATCCTTAATAAATGTCTCTAAGCAGGAAGAAGCCAAGGCTCCTCAGATATCTTCCTCAGTAACTCTGCCGACAACATCCTGAGGCCAGTTTAAGGTATTTCACATAAACAGGAGTACATATCCAAAGAAGGAATCATTGGAGAAATGCAGATGGGTTGGACTCATTATTATTTTTCAGTTTCAGACACAGTGACCTTGAGATACTTCAAATCTTCAAAGAATTTGAAAACAAGAGAGAACATAAGCAACAGCTTATATAGGGGATTTTGTGTGACTGTCAATTAACAGGCAATGAGTGAATTGGAAATGTTGCTGGAATAATTGATCGCCAAAGGCTGAACAAGGTAGTCACAGGCTTGTGCCAGGTCTGATATGAACTTCAGATTAAACTCCTTAATGGTGCATCTGGTCAACATCTGATTCAAGCTCTGTGAGACTTCAAACATCTGATTTACACTGATGAACTAAAATACAACTCTGGCTAGGAGTCAGTGTCAGGAACTGAGTTCCTGTTGTAGAGTACCTGTAGTCCAGGACATGATGACTTAAGAGACCCATCTCTGCAATTCAGCTGCCTACCCATGTCCTCCAG